>NC_083315.2:24185140-24468460 GCF_963455315.2 Globicephala melas
GGTGTGTGCTCCAAGGCTTAGTGCCCAGAGGTGTGATTTTTATCCTCAGCTCTTAGAAAATGAGAGCTGGATACCAAGCAGCTTAGGGAGGCCATTGATTTTTCTCTTAGAAAAGTGGGGTCCCTTCCCTGCAGCTGGGAGGAGGTGAAAACACGAGGCCTCTCATCACGTTGAATCATCGACAATCTCTGGTGGATTTTCTCCGCAGATGGGGCATTCACGTACACAATCTCACCAAAATGCAAGCTACGGTAATAAGTTTCGCTGACAGATTCTCTATCATTCCTTTCCCTTCCTCTCTCCAACAAACCTTTTTCCCCTTTTCCTAAGTCATCTGCACACTGGACTAGGGAAAAATGGGCCTTGAATGCCTTTCCCACATGGGGCTGTGACACTTGAATCTTTGTTCAAAAGTTATTTCATAGGCTATCACAGAAAAAAAAAAAAAAGAGACCCTAGATACATACACTGTCTTGTTCTAGCTTCTTCCCATGCTCCACATGGACTGGAATTCTGTCTTAATCCATTTTTTTTAATTTTGGTTTTCCATTTACCACTCCAAAGCCATCTTCTATCAGTCTTAAAGGTGAGGGAGCATCCCTTTTACTCTGTGCCCACCTTGAGTCTAGACTCAGGGTTCCCATAACCCACCCATGCTCCAGATCTGGTCCTGTGAATGCAGACAAGTAATGTTGATCCTACTGATGCTTTCAAGAGAATTTAGAACAAAAGAATGCATTGCCCAGGAAAACTTCATAAAATTCATTTCTCCCCTGGGTCTCCATGTTTCCACACAAAGTCTCTTGTTTCCTTTAGTTCATCCCTACATAGTGTGATTTTCCGACTCTGATCTTTCTTCATAATTTTTCTCTGAATGCAATCCAGGTTGGTATGATTTCTCTTAAAGGCCCCTCTTAAAATATCATGTTCAGAATGTAATACAAAGTCATAGAGAGAACGTTACCAGTGCAAAATGGAGTCAGCTCATTGCTTCCGGTTTTTTGACACTAGCATTCTATGTCTGCAGCCTGAAAATGTGTTAATTAAGCTCTGGGGAGACCCAGCTAACTTTGGACTTATACTGAATTTATGGGTTAAACAACCAGATCTTTTTAATTTTTTTCAATTTTACATGTGTTTCTTTTCTTTCTTCTTTATTGGAGTATAATTGCTTTACACTTCTCTGTCACTATCTGCTGGTCAGAATGGCCATCATCAAAAAAATCTACAAACAACAAATGCTGGAGAGGGTGTGGAGAAAAGGGAACCCTCTTACTCCTCTTGGTGGGAAAGTAAATTGATACAGCCACTATGGAGAACAGTATGGAGGCTCCTTAAACAACTAAAACTAGAACTGCCATATGACTCAGCAATCCCACCACTGGGCATATATCCTGAGAAAACCATAATTCAAAAAGATACGTGCACCCCAATGTTCATTGCAGCACCATTTACAATAGCCAGGACATGGAAGTAACTTAAAGGTCCATCAGCAGAGGAATGGATAAAGAAGATGTGGTACATATATGCAATGGAATATTACTCAGCCATAAAAAAGAACGAAATTGTGTCATTTGCAGAGACATGGGTGGACCTAGAGACTGTCATACGGAGTGAAGTAAGTCAGAAAGAGAAAAACAAATATCGTACATTAACACATATATGTGGAATCTAGAAAAATGGAATAGATGATCTTACTTGCAAAGCAGAAATAGAGACACAGACGTAGAGAACAAATGCATGGACACCAAGGGGGAAAAGGCAGGGTGGGGTGAATTGGGAGATTGGGGTTGACTTATAATACACTTCTATGTATAAAATAGATAATTACTGAGAACCTACTGTATAGCACAGGGAAGTCTACTTGGTGCTGTGTGGTGACTTAAATGGGAAGGAAATCCAAAAAAGAGGGGATATATGTACACGTATGGATGATTCGATCACATCTTTTTTTTTTTTTTTTTTTTTTGCGGTATGCAGGCCTCTCACTGCTGTGGCCTCTCCCGCTGTGGAGCACAGGCTCTGGACGCGCAGGCTCAGCGGCCATGGCTCACGGGCCCAGCCGCTCCGCGGCATGTGGGATCTTCCCGGACCGGGGCACAAACCCGTGTCCCCTGCATCGGCAGGCGGACTCTCAACCACTGCGCCACCAGGGAAGCCCCACATCTTTTTTTAATCTGAAAAAATAGCTCTTTCCCATCATGTACTTGGCATTGCGTCTATCCCCATTAAACTTCATTTCAGTCCAAAGTTCTAGCCTGTCTCAATTCACGTACTCAACATACATAGATTGCCTATAATGGCCAAAGCCTTCAGAATGCTGATTCTTCCACTAAATACATTAGCTAGTCCTCCTTGCTTTTTGTCTGATCACAAATTTAATTATTAAATGCCTTGTCTATCTTTATCCAAGGAAGAGCGTCCAGGGTCACGCGTACAGAGGCCCTGGGAGCATACAGGTGCATGTATTGGGCCAACCCTGGAAACAAAGTTCTGGGGCCCTAATCTCTGTGCATAATCTGGGGCTGGTTCGTGATCTGAATGCAGGGTTTGGGAATCCCAAGGGCAACAGATCCTAAAGACCACGTAGACAGCCAATAACCAAGGGATCAATGGGTAAGTAGTAGAGTCAGGGCAGAAATAGAACAGAAATTCAGGAAAAGGACAAAAAGGAACATCACCTAAAATGAAAATAGCTATCAGTGCCAGGGGCTGGGAACTCTGGGTGTTTTTTGGAATGTTATTCTCCGGAGTTGCATATAATATTTAAATGACTAAAAAAAAAGACAAGCAATGCAATAATATTTTTCATAGTCCTTCTGCTGTCAGTCATGAGAGTGTGTCAGAACCTCCTCAAGGTCATCTCGAATCTTCCCATATCTTCGTTCATCTTTGCTTATTTAATCATCATCCCCTCCAGCCCAGTTCTGTGACTAGGGAAGTATCCACTCCAATCCTCAGCGGCTTAAAACAAAATTTATGCTCAGAAACTGCCCTCTGGGCAGGGCTGGGGAGGGAGAGAGTCTGTTTCTGCTTCACTCCCCTTTGGCCTCAGCCTTTTGAAGCTGGGGGCTAGAATCTGAAGGCTTGTTCATCTGCTTGGCAGCTGGGCTGGGAAGACTCAAGAAACTGGAGGCTGGAACACTGGGGGTTCCCCAGACATAGCTACCTCCACGTGGTCTCCAGCACGGTGGCTTCGTGATGGCCAATTTCTTATATGATGGCTCAGAGCTCCAGAGCTAGTGTCCCGAGAGAGAGACCAAGCAGAAACCCAGCCCCGGAAGGCAGAGTGTCACTTCTGCTGCATTTTATCATCACAAGCACTTCACAGAGGCTGGTCCGTCTTCAAGAAGAGGGAAATTAGACCTCACCCACTGGGGGTGCGGGGGGCCGGTGGGCGTCAAACAACGTGCAGATAATTTAAAAACCATCGCTACTCTTTTGTAACTTCGACTTATAGACTCCCACACTTCATCATCTGTGCCTTCATCGATACGGTCTTTTAGCTTCCAGCCTCCCAGCTGAATCTTGGTTTCTGGCTTTTCTTCCTCTCTGGGTTGGTATTTTTCAGCCTGCCTCCATCACTGTATTATTTGTTCAGCTTTACCATCTCTCTCTCCTGTTACGAAGGGTAATTTCTGACAGAAGCACCTATGGGCGGGTGAAGGGATGCATCTTGTGACATTTCCTCCCCCTGCAAGTCTCAAGACTGAACAGTTGACAGGGCGAGAATGTCGGTAGCAACCATACACGAGGTTCTGAAGTTATCTAGAAGCTCCTGACCCACCGATCTGGGCCCGGGGCTTGCAGCCTCGGCCCAGGGGGAGATTACGGTGGAGAGCTGCGAACACCCTCAGCTGTTGGTGGGAGTGGCCGGCACTTGGACACCCAGGCCCCCACCCCAAGCTTAGAGGAGGTGGGCTTCTATCTATAGAACTAGCTAATCTGTCTCTGCTTGAGGTGATGGAGATACTCAGGGTCCAGTTTATTTCACACCAACACGAGCTCTTATCACTTGCATTATTGCTCTAAGGAGACTGAGAAAGATTCCCATCAAGCACATTTAGTGCAAAGAAAGGGCCTCACTGAGTCCAGCTCTCCTGTGGTCAGTGGGCATCACACCTAGATTCCCCTCGTAAACAGAACATAAACAGCCCATTCAAATTAAGAGCTTGTTAAGAACCCACATCCTGTAACCAAGGTAGCAGCTGGCTGCAGCCTCAGAATGGAGGTGAAGATTCTGTTATTTCCCTGGGGTTCACAAAACGACCCCTTTACAAGTGCGATCTCCCCATGTAAGAGATTCCATTGTATTTTGAAATTTTTGAAATTTCAGGGCAGACTTATACAAACAGACATTAAAAGTAATGCCTGTGTGCCTGGTGGTTTGACAGCAAAGGGTGTATGAAGGCGGACTCTGAGCCATGGTCTTGGGGAGTCTCCCCAGAGAGAGAAAATGGATTTTAAATGTGAAAACAAAAAAGCATCCACGTGGAATGCCTTGAGAGATCAAAATGGAGAAAGAAGTCCTGAGCACAACTAGTTCTCTTTATTGGATGGCCCAAGACAGGAGCCGGTGATCTCCACTGTGGAGATGGGTGTGGTTGGACGTACAAATGTAGTGGACTCGTTTGCCTTGGGCCCTGAGCTGTTGAGGTTTCCTACGCAGACTGTAGGCTAAAAAGTCGCTCATTCATTGATCAACAAAGCCAAGTTTGTGAGCAAGAGATGATTCTGAAAAAGCTGGAGAAGGGGTCAAAACTGATCAGAAATAAACTCGTTAGAGACACACGCAAAGGGGGATTCAGCTCTCTCCCAGTCCACACCCCCCCCCCACCACCAAGCTCTCTTCTTTCCCACCAAACACATGAACATCCACGGTACTCGGGCAAAGGCTGGCGGAATGCGAGCTTGGGGAAGAAAGAACGGAAGGTTGTGGTCTGAAAACGGGCCACAAGCCCTCACTGTAGAGCCAAGGGCATTAAACACAGTTGCATTCACCATGTTTTTATTTTCAAGAAAAAATTAGGGACTCCCCTTCCCCCAGCCCTAAAGCGACTTAATTTCTCAATACAAGAGAACGAGAGCTCTCTCTCATCTGACATCACAGAGGACTTTCAAGCCAGAGGTTCAGTGAGACTTTTCTAACCCGTTGTGTCCAAAGTGGGACCCGTTTCCCAGATTGGAACCCACATGGGACGGGTGGTGGAAATCGCAAGCAGACTGTGCATTAGATCTGTGGCTTTTCTGCTGCGTCAGCGTCATGCATGTTATGTTGTCCAGTTCAGGTGACAGGGCTTCTGCCTCGTCTACTCCTTTCCCTGTGGTCCTCCTGTTGGAGCCCATTTGGATGGAGCTCCGAGACCCCACCCACACACTTGTCAGTGGCTCTCCCGAGGAAGGACGTTTAGTCGCTCTCTAGCCAGTGACCGGGGAGAGTTTCACACCAGTTTCGAAAAGCTGCCTGGGCCTGGATTCTCTGGGTGCTGACCTTCATACGATGGACCAGATGCTCTTAGAACATCGAAACCTGGACTCCTGGCCACCTCTACCCTATGGGACCAGATCGAGTGCTGGGTTCTTCTAGCAAATGTTGGCTTCTTCCCTTCTCCAGTGAACAAACAAGGATAGTAAAAAGAAATTACACATGGGAATTTGGGTCTTTTTTAGATCACTCTACCTATCAGAGAATGCCTCCTTTTCAGACAGATATAATTTAAAGGGAAAGTTTGATTCCCACTGCCACTGTTTGCAGTAGCAGAGAAGAAGGGACACCCTCAGAGAGGCTGGGATGTTTGGGGCTCTGTGTTAAAGTTCTTATGCCCCCCAATACATTAACAGAAATGGCCAGAAGAGCTTGGATGAGTGCCCCATGGGTGTAACGCAACAGCTATGAGCACGGGTTCCTTTCCCATCTCCTTCCTTACTTTCTTCTCCATCCCTCATGAGGTCTGTGGGACATGGGTACTTGGAGGGGGTGAGTGTATTCTCACTTCCAAGCTCCCGAGGAAAATGGGGGGAGGCTTCTCTTCCGTGCTGGTCTGGTTATTTCAGCTGGGGAGAAATTCATCGGGCTAGAAATAGTATCTCTTGGATTTCTCAAATACCTTTCTTTCAAAGAGCACCTATTCCAGGTCGTTAAGAGCCAGGCTGCCAGCTAATCTCCTGAGGTGGAAGAGGAGGGTTCAGCTGTTCCCTAGACACTCCTCTCATCATTTGATTTTATTTTTGTGACGTTATTCCTTAGCCACTCTGACTTACACCAATTTGGAAGCTTCTCTGTAACTCTGCCAGAAACCGTGGCTTTTACAGCGTCCTTCTCCCAAGGTGGAGGGCCATAGCTCCCGACGCTGGGTTTTCGCTTTCAATGTGCTTCTATCCTCTTTCCAACTTTAAGCAAGAGATTACTAGCTCTTGCCCCTTTGCAGTTTTTCTGTTCTCCTCACTGCTGTGGGTAATGCATCTTGGTCCTTCTTACGATGATTTCAGTGGGGTTTGGGGAGACACAGGAGGAGGAAGAAAAAGCCTTGTGCTCAGCCGCCATCTTGAATTGGAACTTGGAAAGTATTTCAAAAAATAAATATTTCTGGGCTCCAATCCCACGCCTTCTGAATCTGAATCACCAGGTGTCCTGCCCAGAAAAAAAAGTAAGGTTTTTTTTGTTTGTTTTGTTTTTTCAGTACGCGGGCCTCTCACCGTTGTGGCCTCTCCCGTTGCGGAGCACAGGCTCCGGACGCACAGGCTCAGCGGCCACGGCTCACGGGCCCAGCCGCTCCGCGACATGTGGGATCTTCCCGGACCGGGGCACGAACCCGTGTCCTCTGCATCGGCAGGCAGACTCTCAACCACTGCGCCACCAGCGAAGCCCATGTTGCTTTTTTATATATAAAAAAAAAATCCCCCTTGGTGGCTCTGAAGCAAGCCCTCTCTGGAACAGTGATTGGAGCTCAGACCCGTTGAAGTCCCAGCTCCCCCCAACCCCCAGCCTGCTCTTTTTCTGCTGTACCAGCCATTCAAACGATTTATATTTCCTTTTTGCCTGCCGTGATATTTCATTGTTTTGCACTTTTGAACATGCTGATCGAATTGCCTGTGTTTCATGTCTCACCTTTTTCACTTAATAAATTCTGTTCATTCTTCGTTCTGTCTCTGATGGGAAGCCTTTCTAGGTGCTCTCCTGTCTCCTACGCTGCCTGTCAACAGGACCTGGCATGGAATGGGTACTTGATAAAATGCCGTTGAAATAACATTGAATTATATTAGAATTCAACCAGGTTGAATGAACAGAGTGGAAGAAGAATTTTAGCAAATAACTGAAAATTATGGGAGACCAAAGACCATCTCTATCCTTCTGGGCTAATTAAAGATGAGAAATTAAATCTCTCTTAAAATATTTAAGAAGACCGTAAAATCTTAAACATGTAAATACTTAAGAAGACTCTAAAATAGTTAAGACTGGAAGAATGTGTACGTTTATTTGTATATTTGCCGTTTCAGCCTCAAAGACTTCTATGTCATCTCTCATTCTCATCCCTGCCTTTAAATCTAATGCAACGCCCCAGCTCAGCGATGAGCCGCCATTCTAGCTCCTGTGACATCAGGCCAGCTGTGTCTTAAAAGACAATTAAGCTAAAGGGAAGTCTATGTGTGGGGAAAAGCTACCACCATCACTGCTGTAACTGTGGTCACTGAAGGCACCGAGATTAGAAGCACAATCCTTTGGATTTTAAACGTGATAAGAAAGACAGAAACAGATTCATATGCCAGCAAAGACACAGCCATGTTCGTTCAGACCTATTTTCAATTGTGTCTCTTGGGAAAAGCTTACTTTCCTGCAGCAAAATTGGAAAGGGTTTGGACTGGAGGAACTCAGGTGAATGAGCGTATATGTTAATTTACTAATTAGCTTCAGGGACTTACATTTTGTCACCCTGAATGCAAAACTCAATGCTTCCCATAGTGCCAGATGCTTTCACAAATCAAATCCCACAGACAGGAATAATTTCTCTCTTGGGGGGTGAATTTTATAAGCTGTTATATTACCCGCCATGTTTGCGACTAACAGTCTTGGGGTTCTATGGATTGTGTAACTCAGAACTCTTTGGGCCATGGTAGGACTAAGACAGCCAATCAATTCAATTCAAACGTTTACTGAATATAGGAGTCTGAGGTCCAGAGACAGGACTTGTCTTTTCCACTTTTGTTACTGCAGCACGACCTACAGTGCTAGGTAGCTAGCAGGTGACCAAGAAATATTTGTTAAATCACAGATGGATCATAGATGGACAAAGTGGGAAGCTGGTTGAATAATATGCTGCCAGGGTCTGTCCGTGATGAACTCATGGTCTAGAGCAGGGATCATGCACTCAGGTGTCTACAGGGCCTGGAAGGTAGAAATAAATCAGCGAAATGGATTGATAAGAAAAATCGGTGGCCAGAAATATATTCGATCTTCCTCTGTTTTTCCAGATGTGCTGTTGTAAAGTCACAACAGAAATATGTGTAATATAGAATAGCATCAATTTGAAAATTAACATATGCATATATTTGAATATGTAATTCATTACACATTTCAGTTTATATTTTATGTATTTTTATTTTGTTAACTCATTATACTTTGGATTAGGACATAGAAATCTGACCACGGCTCTTGTTTGGGTTTTTTGGTTTTTTTTTTTTTGGTATTAAGATGACAATGTCAAGTCTTGTGTTCCGTGTTTAATGTTAAGCCCTTTAACGGGCTGTGACATTTAGTTTTATTCAGTTTTATAACGAAAAACAGCTGTTCACAAATGTAGGGATTCTAAATGCAGAAAGATTCTTGCACAGTGATTGTTTTTAAAAGCAATGACTCTTGAAATATTTGCAATATTCTGCTTTTCTAACATCATTGTATTTACTTTTCTTTGGAGTGTAGGACAGTGATTTCCATTTGTAGCTTTTATTCAAATTATGAATTTTACATCTGAGTGTGAACTGAACCACGTTAGTTCATGTTCTAAAGTTTAAAATCAGAATTTTTTTGCTGTTCAGTCCTGAAGTCTATCATTTTGGAAATGTTTCACTTTCATTTCAGGAAATGGATTTCGGGAAGGGAAACTGGGGTATATGTTGGTGAAAGGTGGTGAGGTTTTTCTTTGAATTATACTAACATGCCTATTTTCCCCCAAAAGCTAATAAAAATCTCTGTCACCATGGCAAACCCAAATCCCTGGCATCCTGCCAGCTCTGAGTCTAATAAACATGAATGGTCTGTAGTTTTAGGCTAGGGGCAGGCAGTATTCATGGTGTTGTGTATATGAAAGTTTTAGTACAAAATTATCTCTGGGTGAATGAGTTAACAAATCGCTAACGACAAAGGCTTTGCACACTGTTACCATTTGGATTTTAGTACTACAGCAAGTACTAAAATATTAACCATGACCATTCCAGGAGCCACATCGTAGTCCAGTTTACTACTTTGGATGAGTCCACCTTAAAATGTTCAGGACTTTTCTCAATACAGGATAGTAGGTCATGCCCTGATATGTGTACCTATCATAGGCATCACGTCCAGAAGTTTCTATCAAACTTTGGTCTTATCAAATTTCTGACTGGAAGCATGAAGAAATGCAGATCTATTGGGAGATGTTATCTACATTCTCATCTGTAATAGAAAACATCATTAACCATCTATTTTCAAGCAACTCCTCCTGCAAGTTCTCAGCCTTAAGGTCAGCATTCTGGGCACAAGTGTTTCTGGTTAGACTTAGGTTTGTAGATACTCGTCTCTGTCCTGCACTGCTGCTCTCTAGAGATGCTGTTCCAAACCCACTATCTGAGAAAGTTTTGATGCCTGGGCAATTTTGTTTTTCACTTAATATATAAAAGTGTCTCACTTGCAGAATTATTTATTTTACTCACATTATAAATAAGCAAGTTGAAATTTTATTTTTTCATTTCGTTTTTTTAAAAATCATATTTTATTCAGGTAAAGCTTACCCTGCCCCAGGGAAACACAATAAAGGCTGTTACTCACATTTTCCCCTCACTCCTTCATGTCCTGATGGACACTGGTGTGGCCCTATGTGGCCCTGCCTGGTGTGACATGCCCCATTCTCCCGGGATCTGTGAGTATAACAAACTCTCTCTTAATGGTAGTCATCTCCTGATCTGTTGGCCTCACTATACCTGAGCAATAATAAATCCTGTATTTTAAAACAACGTGGGACTAGAAGTAACATGAAGTGATACCAATTCATACATTTGAACTACGTGTACATCCAGTTCTTGAACTGCAGTACTTTTATTTTTATACAAATACAGTTGACCCTTGAACAACATGGGTTTGAACTGTGTGGATTTTTTCTCCATAAATACATACTGCAGTACTATGACATCTGAGGTTGTTGACTCCATGGATACAGAACTGCTGATATGGAGGGCTGACTGTAAATTTACAGACAGATTTTCACCTGCACAAGGGTCAGTGCATTTAAGATGTATTTAAATGTCCTAAAATTTAAATTTTAAAATTTCATCTTAACTAATATTGATAATTTTCTTTCTTTCTTTCTTTGGTCACATGGTGCAGCATGCTGAATCTTAGTTCCCCAACCAAGGATTGAACCAGAGCCCCCTGCATTGTGAGGGTGGAGTCCTATCCACTGGACCACTAGGGACGTCTCTCTTTTTTTTTTTTTTTTGCGGTACGCGGGCCTCTCACTGTTGTGGACTCTCAACCACTGCGCCACCAGGGAAGCCCGCACTAGGGAAGTCTCTTAACAAATAATTGTGAATAAATATTTTGATATTGGTTAATTATCACTTATAATTAAAAGAAAAATAACCTTTCGGAAATATATAATTTTTAAAATTTTTTTAAATTAAAAAATGTTTTACATTTCATTTATGCTTTAATGAAAATAAATTTAAATTGTGTATCTCTTAAGTAAAAACATGTTTTACCTTTAATCCTTTAGATCATTACTGTCAATGACAAATTATGTGACTTTTGATTATAACAACATAATAATGATTTCACTTGAAATAAAGCCAACAAAATAAGCTAAATGGAAAAATATAAAATAATTTATAAATTATTTATATCTTTATTTTATCACTCATTCAAGCATCCTTGGTCCATCCACAGTACACCCACATGTGTGCAGTAACAATCAAATTTAGTTTTCATTGGTATTTTGATGACTTTCCATCAGATAGAGACCTTAGCTCTACCCATATTTTTAATTTTGTCATTAGGAAAGTGTATTTGTTAAAGTAGGAATATAAAACATATATTCCTCAATAGTTTGCTTAACTTACGGCCTTTAAATATTTAAGCGTGTGGTACACGGGCCTGTACTGGTATTCCTGCCTTGGCCCTACACTGTCAGCAGCAGGCTAGCAGACATACTGACTTCCTGTTTCTCAAAATGACAAGACTCCTCCAGCCATGTCCTCTCGCAGGAAACTTCTTTCTCTGAGGTCTTCTCACAGCGGCCCCTGGGTCACTCATCTGAGCTTCAGTGTCACCTCCAAGGGACGCTCTTCCCTGGATAAAGGCTCTATAGGATTCCCTTGTTTTGTTTTCCTTGTGTCTCGTATCACCACCAGATAGTTCCTAATCTATACCTTTGTTCATTTTCTGTCTTCTATCACTAGACCCTAGACAAATTAAATCAGAATCTTTGACGTCAGGTTCAGTTTGGGTATTTTTCTTAAAGCTTTCTTATATGAAGGCAGGGTTGAAAACCACTGCCCCGGGGCTACCCTTGGTTGTATGCTCAAGGAAACAGAAACAGGAACGGTCAGAAAGGCCTGTTTGCAATAGCAAAAAAAAAAAAAGTAACTAAAATGTATGGCGCCGGGAAAATGGAGATGTAAGATATGGCATATTCATAAGGTACAATAAATACTACACATCAGTTAAAATAAATTTCTTTGAGCTACATAAATCAACGTGGATAAATGCTCCCATACACAAGTATGAAAAGCAAGTTAGGGAAAAATATGTATGGTGCAGTAGTATTTATTTAAAAAGCTAAAAAATGATGCAAAATGATGCCTAATTGATGGATACGTACATCTGCAAGTAAATTTAAGTTTTTAAAAATTCCTAGGACGATTAACATCAATTTTGTGAAAGTGATTATTTCTCGAAAAGGGGGGTGGGTACAAGGACTAGGGAAGGAGAAGCAGGAGCTTCACCTCTTATTCTAAAGACTTTACTTAAATGTTCCATTTAACAGAGCTCATTCACTATGCTTTTCTGTGTCCTTGAAATCTTTTGTAATAAGCAAGAGATGATAATTTTGCAGTATTTTTGGAAGCACTATCAGAACTTCGTGATCGTTTTGGTCAGTTCTCTGGGCTCTCCAGTTTTGTGGCAAATATTGTCACAACTTGCTTCTAACTCTTCATCAATTCAGACTAACGCAGAAAATTTGAGAGCCATCTGGGGCTTCACAGCATTGTAATCAAGAAATTTTGCCCCTGCCATTTGGGGTGCTATGTAATCCTACTTAAATTCTTCCATTGTCAGAAAAGTTCTAAATACTGTCTTAATCCCTGTGCTCAAGGCTCCTCTGTTCATTCATTTGCTTATTTATTGAGTGAGTATTTGTTGCACATGTTTACAAAGCGAGGGCGTGGGTAGAATTCTGTTCTGTCCTGAGCCTCTTCTTCTGCCTTGGGGTCTAAAATTAAAATATTACTTTCGTTGGTGTACGGCAGGTGCTTTTCAAATAACTTAAAAACTGTCACAATTAGAATAGCTTTCATTTCTATAGCAATATATTTCATATGTTCTCACCCATGTCATGATATGTGATTTAAATTCCTCAAAGGTCCCCACAGAGCAAAATTCACTAACAGAACAGTCTAAACAGAAAGACCCAGGGCTTGTGCAGACTGACAGGATGCGGGTGCGGGCGGTTATTCCTGCTCTGGAGCCGCAACTCTGGCTGTATTGAATCTCCAGAGAACCTTAGAGATTTGCTATGATTTATAACAGTTTAAGTTTCTCGAGGACACAGATTATGTCTCCCCGCTTGTCCACATATCCGTCATTGGTCCATGCCGTTATCCAGGTTTTTATTTAATAATAAATAACTTCCCTTTCCTATTGCTGGGTACTTGGTATCATCCCCTCGACTTAAACCATTAACATTAACTCATAATTAACTATATGAGTACAAATTAGATAGAGCCTGTGAAGTTACAGCTTTATGAGGAGCGAGGGATGCTGCACGTCAAAGACTTCTTTTTTATTCACGTGTGAAAGAAACAAAACTTTTCAGGATTCAATTGGCTGGAGGGAAATGTCATGCCAGCATGTGCAAAATGACGGGGGGACAGCTGGCTGGAAAGGCGTACATCAGAAACCAGCCTCACCTCCTTGCTGTGGAAATTGACACCAGGATGTGTATAAACAGCGCTCTCTGTTCCCCGGTGCTGGCAGGAAGAGCAGTGGGTGTTTAAATGAAAGCCACCACTGTGTACAGCTCGGAGGCAGGCTCAATGGTTTCCTTATAGAAGGCCTGAAAACAGGGGTCCCATGGGCAGGGCGCGCTGTGACAATGTCATGTTTGCTGGGGGGACGGGGACCCTTTGGGGCTCAGGGCAGAGAGGGCTCCAGTGTAATGGCTCCGTGAAAACATACAGGCTCCAGTTACCCAGCAGAAGTGACTAAAGGTAACCCAGATGCTCAGAGCAGCGTACGAGCCAGCCTGAGACCCTTCACATCCTTGAGCTTTCTGCTTCTTCAGTTTGGAGAGTCGGGGGAGGCCACCCCAGATGGATGTTCACAGCCTATTCCAAACTGCGTTTTTAATTGTGCTGTCTGAGTTCAGCTACATCCCATAACCACTCCTCGAAGCCCCAGGAGATCTTATTTTTCCATAAGCAACATGGAGTCCCCCCCGATTTCCAGCCCTTGGACTTGGTTCTCTTTGAAGAATGAGGCTGTAGCTCACCCATCCTGCACTTCCCTATAACCCTGTGCCAGATGCAGTTAGAGTCAGTGCTCAGTTAACATTCAATAAATAAACAGCCTTTTCAATTCTCCGCCTGGGACCCGCCTCTCCGCAACAGCAGTGATGTCCCAGAAGAGGGCGGCCCCCTAGGTGGGCTCTGGAAGAGCTCTGTCTTAGGTGTATTGATTGGCTCAGTTTATAAGCACATTGACTTCAGGGAATGGGAAGAATAAACTTCAGGAGACAAGTCAGGGGAGGGCACAGCATGTCATCGTTCCGGGCAGCTCATTGGTTCAAATGCAACCCCAGCAAATCCAACACACGTGACACCAAATCTGGGACTGATCAAAAGTTGGCAATAACCCCATGCCACACTGGATAGCATACAGAAGCGCAGGCTCATTTGTTTTCAGGTGACTACGGAACAAAGCAGGGGAGTGTCACTTCCCCCACGCTGCTGGGGGCTGCTTAGGGAGCTGCCTCTTTCTGTGAATCTGCAGTAGTTCCGTGTCAGGATGTTGGTGCCTCATCTGCTGTGCGAAGGAATGAAGGCCCTGGACGAGGTGACGGCACATGGATGTTCTGTGGCTGAAATCTGTCCTTCCCCGAGTCTCTCGTTCAAGACCACAGAGAGGGGACCCAGGCTGGGTGCATCCACCTCGGACCTCTTTCTCCAGCCTGTAGCCACACACTCTCCCTCACGCATCCATTTAATCTCTGTCGTGGCAACTACGGAACAAAAGCAACTGTTTGCTCTGCTGACCTCACGTCTTTCGGGCTGTCGACCTAGGTACAGCTTGCTGGGCTCTGGGGCAAAATGTTTATGTTTGATGAACTCAGTTTTAAAGCTTGTCATCCATGGAGGAACTGAAGCTCCTGGACTTACCTGCCAAGTCAGTAGCCTCTGACCAATAGTATACCTTCTATCTAGTCTGGCAACAAGAAGAAAGCAATTTTAGATGAGATTTTTATTTGGTATGATCCAAACTCCAGGTTGTCTCTCTCAGGAGTCAGAATCATCCCACAGGAGTGCTTTTAAGTGATGTTATTCAAGGAAAAGGACCCAATCTACATTCCGATTCCAACCAATTATGTCTTAACTCAGTTTATTTTCTTAGGTTTTAAATACTTTTCTATTAAAAAAGACTTTAAAAGTGTAGTTCTATGATGATTCAAAGGACTGCCGCTGCGCCTTCAGCAAAAAGAAAACACACAGAATACATTTAAATGAATTACAAAGTGTATTATACTCTGCAAATCAGCATTAAAATGCACATTAATTTTTGCAGCTCTTAAATACTTCAGTTGCCGAGGAACTGCCTCCATCCTATAATTGAAATAGCTCTTCAGATGCAATTTAGTTGCTGATTGGTTTTTAAGTATTTTAAAAAGCTAACAGCTCAGATGGAAAAGGAGGGTATACCCTTGAGTTATAAGTAGGAGCACAGATGTCATCATGGGTGGACCCATCAGGCCACTGCCAACCGCGATGATTTTCTCCAGAGAAGGGGTGTTCTACCCTGAAGGCTGGCACACCGTCCACTGTTCAGGAGACCCTAGAGCTGGCTCGACATCAAATCGAAGACCTCAGATGGGAGGGAGTTATGACCCTTTGAGTGAATTAACCAGGTCTCCTTTCCACTCTGCTCCTTATCTACACATTCCATACTTTCTCCTCTTGCCTTTTGTTACCCCTGGCTTTTTGTCAGTTTCAAGAAATGTCAAGTAGGAAAAGAAGAGGCAAAACAAAAAAGCAAGTCCACTTTGCTATTCACCGTCAGGTGAATATCTACAGGTGTAAGTGGGAAGAGGTTTCAACCAAATGTCCACATCAGGCATCGGAATGCTTTGTGGATTTTATGTTATGGGCTATGTCCTGCAGCAAAAGGATATTGCAAGGTGGCCGTGTCCCCATAGCAACGCTCAATAACTTTAAGATTAAAAAGATAATCTAGGGATGCTTAGCCGTGTGTCTGCCTCTTTGATATTAATAAAGTCATTTTGAACTCACTGCTGGGAATAACAGTATGTGTTGGAGAAAACATGGGATATACAATTAGTTCCACAAATCTCACAGTAACTGAGGGTCCATGGTCAGGTCACCTAAATTCTTCGTTTCTTAACTTTCTTCCATGACAAACAGTATTAATGATATGCTAATTAATTTACTTATTAATATATTAGTGAGATATTGTTGGAATGTTCTAAAGTTGACATGTAAAGTAACAATGCTTGGAAACTACAAATTGCTATGTGAACACAGAGTGAATTACTGTTAGGGAATTCTGAATGGAGAGTTGGGTGAGGACTCTAGTGAGCTCGCCAGAAGGGAACCCTCAAAAGCCTTCAAATCGTTTCGTGCACTGTATCAAATCAGACGATTTGTAGGCAGTAAAAGATTCAGATTCAAAGACAGGTTAACTGTGGTCTGTGGATTCTGTCTCTCTGTTGAGGATCCATCCAAAGGATGAGTAGGTAAAGTTTAGGTTATGGAAAAATCTACTCTTTTTAAAATTAATTAATTTCTTTCTTTAATTGAAATATAGTTGATTTACAATATTATATGAGTTGCAGGTATATAGCCTAGTGATTCAGTATCTGCACAGATTATACTCCATTATAATCTGTTTGTAATGGCTATAATTCCCTGTGTTGTACATTATATCCTGTTACTTATGTATTTTATACATAATAGTTTGTACCTCTTAATCCCTTACCCCTATCTTGCCCCTCCCCCCTTCCCTCTCCCCACTGGAAACCACTGGTTTGTCCTCTATATCTGCAAGTCTGTTTCTCTTTTGCCACACACATTTGTTTTTTATTTTTAGATTCACATATAAGTGGTATCGGTAATTGTCTTTCTCTGCCTGACTTATTTCACTAAGCATAGTACCCTCTAGGCCTATCCATGTTGCCGCAACGGCAGGATTTCATTCTGAAAAAATCTACTCTTCGTACTTTCTTTTTACCTACAGCATGTGAGGAGAAAAAGGGATGGAGATAGAGAAAGAGCTTGGCTGATAATAACAAAAGTAATAATGACAACATCTAACTACCGTTCCTTGTGTAGCTGAACTGAATGCCCAGCAATTAGCTCCCTATTTTATATTCATTGTAATCTTCATAAAACCCCATGAAGTAGATACTATAAATATCTCTTTTTATAAACGAGGACACTGCAGCCTAAAGAGGGTAAGCGTTGCTCTCAATCTCATACAAGAAGTGGTAGCAACATATCTATTCTAACGTGACTTTTTTAAACTTAAAGTACATTATGTATAACTGTACAGATTGTTAAGAAGTCACTGCAAAATATATCTCACTCTGTGTCACTCACATGAACTCTAGTCTGTCCTGAAAGCCACGGGTTGTTAAGAAAATTCATTCAAGTGTGAAGAAGAGTAGAGAGAAGAGATTTCAGGTGATAGAGTTTTCTTTTTTTCTGATTGTGATACGTCTTACCATGTCTAGTTTATTCGTCTTATGAAAAACTTAACACAAAGAAAAAGGTGTCCTACATCTGTTAAGAGAAAAAGAAACTCACCACTGACCGAGGAGCTCAAGAAGAGATGCAGAATGGATCACCTTCAAGTACCATGATGATTTAATTCTCTTCAATAGATCATTCTTTTTTATTTTTTTTAAATTAAAAAAGATTTTTTTGGCAGTGCCACGCAGCTTGTGGGGTCTTAGTTCCCCCACCAGGGATCGAACCCCGGGCCCTGGCAGTGAAAGCACTGAGTCCTAACCACTGGACTGCCAAGGAATTCCCTAGATCATTATTTAAATTATACTGTCAAAATCTAAATAAAATATGCAGAGACTCCCAGAGCACCTCTTCCATAAAAATCTCAATGGAAGTTGAAAAAACAAAGCACATTATGGTCTATTTTCTTTGAAAATATACTGATGGCATTTGGAGGATGAAGTTTGAGCAATGCCCCCAAGAGCTCCCCTCTTTAGCCGAAAGTCTCTCAATCAGAGTGTTTTCGCTTTCCTCATTATGCAGGGTTTGTACGCTTAAAAAATAAACCTACCAAAAAAAAAAAAATCCAAGAGATAAAATGGTAGGTATGCAGAAAGGGTAGGGAGATGAAGAGGCTGTGGGATCTTTCTAGAAAGCACATCTTTCCTTCTGTGATGGAAAATCAAAACCCCTTGTTAGACACATGCCAATATGTACACGGTGTGGGGTAATGTACACTGCTGTCACTGGCCTTGAACATTGGCGCCCTCCTTTTTGATCTACACCATATATTGTCTGCAGCTATCAAGAGATTCAACTACAAGAGACACTGGAATCCTGAAGAGCCTCAAGGAGCTGCCCTTCACGTCCTGTCCCTCCTCGGAGCCAGCGGAGGAAAGGGGCGGACATCAAGGTGGGGCAGACGGAAGTCAAGGGCGAAAGTGACCAGCCCAGCAGAGGGAACGGCCAGGGAGGACTCAGAAGTGACATGCGGTCAAGGGTCTGAGTTCAGAAAATTCCAGAAAGTCTATTTTCTATTCATGATAGGACATTCATGGTTGTGAATAACACAGTTTGAAAGGTTTAAAACTCAGTGTGTCATTGTGCTGAAATAGATCTGTGCTGCGAGATTGCCAAGCTGGCATTAAAAAGAGGGAGGGCAGAAAAAGGAGGAAAGAAAGAGGAGGGGAAAAAAGTGCCCACACCATGCAGGCCCAGATGAAGTAAACCCTAGACCTGCCTGCTGCTGTATCCAGATGTTTCCAAGGAAGGTGGATCGCTCTTAATTGCACCTGAGACATACTAGGAATTTGGCTTTTTGGAAATCCAGGAAATTTCTTATCTTCCTATCAGTGGTTCCCTAACTGGATGGCAGACTAGGACCCCCTAGCGGTCTCTTCAAAATGACCTGATGCCTGGGCCCACCCCTAGAGATTCTGATTTTTTAAAAAAATTATTAAAAATATGGGATGCTTCATGAATTTGCCCATCATCCTTGGGCAGAGGCCGTGCTAATCTTTGTACTGTGTCAGTTTTCGTATATGTGCTGCCGAAACTAGTGTGAGAGTCAATTTGTTTGGGGCTAGTACTATTTTTTTTTTAATTCTTCTTCTTCTAAAATTCCTCCGTCAAGTCTAATGTGCAGCCAATGTTGAGAAATGCTGTTATGGAATTGCAAACATCTTTTTAAAAACTGCCTTGGGGCTTCCCTGGTGGCGCAGTGGTTGAGAGTCCGCCTGCCGATGCAGGGGACACGGGTTCGTGCCCCGGTCCGGGAAGATCCCACATGCCGTGGAGCGGCTGGGCCGGTGAGCCATGGCCGCTGAGCCTGCGCGTCCGGAGCCTGTGCTCCGCAACGGGAGAGGCCGCAACAGTGAGAGGCCCGTGTACCGCAAAAACAAACAAACAAACAAACAAAAAAACCTGCCTTGATCGCCTTCTCTTTGGCAGATGTTTTAGCACTTTGCTAATTGTAAGTGGAATGTCAAATCCTCCCTTCATGAGTTGGAGTTCCCCATGGAGTCTTCCCGGTGAGTTTTCCAGGGAAAAACCCTGACACAGGCTGAAGTGATTTCTGGGTTTCATAATTTCTAAGGTGCACATTCCACCCACCCCCCACCCCGACCCCCTCCCTACCGCCGCCCATTTTAATGCAGCAGAAATCAGGATGCATCTTACAATCACTGCGATTGTCCAGTCATTGCCGGACCAAGCTGCAGTCCCAATTAAGCTGTCGTTGCTTTTACACACTCTCGGTCATAGCGCTTCATATCTCCGGCACTTCCATTGTGTTATATGAATTGCTGCAACCAGATGTGTTTAATGATTTAATGGGTGCTTAAAAAGTCTCTAAGAAGATGATGCTATGATTTGTCATTAAAGCAAAAAGTTACTGAGTACAAAGAAGGGCAGGCAAGCAGAGAAGGGGGGGCACAGATTTGGTATTAGGAAAACAATTATTTGTCATTAAAGGAGTGACCGAAATTCCTCATGTTCTCACAAAGCAACAAGCCAAGTGCTTTCCGGGATCTGCAGGAGGACACGTGCACTCAGAGAGGGGGGCTCCTTCTGAGACCCTGCAAGAGGACTTCCCATCACAGCAGCCAAGCAAGAAAGCACTCACATCAAAACTCATGGAAAGGTGAGCAGTGGTTGGAAAGAACATCTGAGACCATTGTGGAGGACTTCTTTGGTTTAGAGAAAACTGTATCATCGATGCTTTAAATTTTTTTTTAATTTATTTTTTTAAAGTATAGTTGATTTTTAAAAATTTATTTTATTGAAATATAATTAATTTAACATGGATGCTTCAATGGCACAAAAGACAGTGTCACAGGTAAAGCTGCCCATCAATGATCGAGTTAAAAAGTCATATAGGGCTTCCCTGGTGGCGCAGTGGTTGAGAGTCCGCCTGCTGATGCAGGGGACACGGGTTCGTGCCCCGGTCTGGGAGGATCCCACATGCCGCGGAGCGGCTGGGCCTGTGAGCCATGGCCGCTGAGCCTGCGCGTCTGGAGCCTGTGCTCCGCAACGGGAGAGGCCACAACAGTGAGAGGCCCGCGTACCGCAAAAAAAAAAAAAAAAAAAAAGTAATATAAAAGCACATTTCCTGAATAAGAAACCAATTTATTTTATTTATTTATATTTTCCTTTATTTAGTTAGTTATATTTTCCTTTTAAGGTATAAACAAAGACCAATACATTATTTTTAGATGCATAAGTAAATCTAAAAGAGCTCTTACAATAAGTATAACCTGAAACTTATAAGTAGTAAAAAAAAACTTTATGTTTGCAGTATGTTTTCTTCTTAGTAGTGCATAAAATAATCGTGTGTTTTTCAATCAACTGGTGTCAGAGTTGATGAATCCATAGTCTATAAGTCCTCTGCTAGCCACCACAGGGAGGGAGCATTGTTTTCTGATAATTCAAATGTTCTGGTTATTAAAGACAGAAAATCTCCAGTCTACGGCACAACTTTGTGCTTTTACAGAAAACCAACTTATAAAGATGTATAATGTCATAAAATATCATGAAAACTGACTAGCGTGTTCTCCTGAATAAGTAACTTTACCTCTTTAGACATCAGATTCCTCATATATACAATAATGGGGTGAAAAAATGGTTTCCAAGGACCAATCTCACCACAAGCTGTGGCAAAAAAAAGGATCATCTAGGAGCAAGGAAGCCCAAACCTGGCACGGACAGACATTACGTAAAACATGTTTTATTTGGTATCGTATGATGTCACTTATGTGTGGAGTCTAAAAAATGATACAAATGAACTTATTTACAAAACAGAAACAGACTCACAGACATAGAAAACAAATTTATGGCTACCAAAGGGGAAAGGAGGGGGGAGCAATAACTTAGGAGTATGGAATTAACAGATACACACTACTATATATAAAATAGATAAACAACAAGGACCTACTGTATAGCACAGGGAACTATACTCGATATCTTGTAAAAACTTATAATGGAAAAGAATCTGAAAAAGAAATATATATATAGATATCTATATCTGAATCACTTCGCTGTATACCTGAAACTAACGCAACACTGTAAATCAACTATACTCCAATATAAAAAAATAGAGAAAAATGTTTTATTTGGAAGAATCAATCATGTTGCATTCCTCCTTCCACCATCTGCCTCCACTGCCTATGATCACGGCCAGGAAACTATCATTTGTTCACTCATTCATTCATTCACTCACCATGTGCCAGTCAGGGGCTCCGCATCGGGGATAAGAAAAGCATTGTGGGAAAGATGAAGCCCTCTCTGCCCTCTAAGAACTGGGGGCAGGTGGGCAGCAGTAGATTTTAGTATAATTATAGTTTTTGTGAGGACATGCAGCAGACTGCTCTTTCAGAATCAGAATCTTGCCTTTCAAGAGAAATTAGCTCCCTGTATATAAAAATAAGCAAGAAAAAAATACCATGCTTCATACCAATATCACCGCCCTCCCAGCCCCAGGGTCACAAAGAGCGTCTGATAGATCAGAGAAATCCTGGGGATACAGGGATGTTTATTCTTGATTAATCCACAGAGAACAGAGTCCAAGAAGGTTTTCCTAGAAAAAGATCTGACTCCGGAGGCTATGAGTCAATGTGAAGTTAGCCATGCTAAGAGGAGCTGGGCTCCCAGGGATTTGTGCTGGCGAAACACCAGCCCTGACAAATCCAATTCATTCCCACCAGCAAGAATGCGTAGTCACCGTATTAGATGGAATTTTACTAATAAATTGCTCCTGGCTCGCCTTGTGTTTGAACAAACAGCCCAACAATGAGAAGTCTTGCTTCAGAGAGAGGCTCCAGCTAAGCTGGAGCAAATTCAGGTATTAACTGAAACCCTTCACTAGCAACTAGTTAGGCAATTTGTACTCAATGGCCTTTAAAAAGGATTTTTCACCACTATGCAGAACAGTATGGAGGTTCCTTAAAAAACTAAAATTAGAACTACCATATGACCCAGCAATCCCACTATGGGCGTATACCCTGCGAAAACCATAATTCAAAAAGAGTCATGTACCACAATGTTCATTGCAGCTCTATTTACAATACCCAGGACATGGAGGCAACCTAAGTGTCCACTGACAGATGAATGAATAAAGAAGATGTGGCACATATATACAATGGAATATTACTCAGCCATAAGAAGAAACGAAATTGAGTTATTTGTAGTGAGATGGATGGACCTAGAGACTGTCATACAGAGTGAAGTAAGTCAGAAAGAGAAAAACAAATACCGTATGCCAACACATATATATGGAATCTAAAAAAAAAAAAAAAAAAAAAAATTGGTTCTGAAGAACCTAGGGGCAGGACAGGAATAAAGACGCAGATGTAGAGAATGGACTTGAGGACACAGGAAGGGGAAGGGTAAGCTGGGACAAGTGAGAGAGTGGCATGGACTTACATACACTACCAAATGTAAAATAGACAGTGGGAAGCAGCCACATAGCACAGGGAGATCAGCTCGGTGCTTTGTGTCCACCTAGAGGGGTGGGATGGGGAGGGTGGGAGGGAGACGCAAGAGGGAGGAGATATGGGGATATATGTATATGTATAGCTTATTCACTTTGTTATACAGCAGAAACTAACACACCATTGTAAAGCAATTATACTCCAGTAAAGATGTTAAAAAAAAAAAAAAGAAAGAAAGAAGATACAGGGATGTGATTACAGCACAGGGAATATAGCCAATATTTTATAATAATTTTAAGTGGAGTCTAATCTATAAAAATATTGAATCACTATGCTGTACACCTGAAGCTAATATAATATGGTAAATCAACTCTGCTTCAATAGAAAAAGAAAGAAAACAAACAAAAAATAAAATAAAAAGTTTTCCCCCTTCAGAATAGCATTTTCATTTTTGATGATACCAGTCTTTCCGCGGTGTTTAAAGGAATAGAAGGAAGAATTTGTTTTTGTTAGATGCTGTTTCAGTCCCTGGGGGCTGGCCGGGCACAGCTCTGCTCAGAGAAAAGCTGGCAGAAAAGGGGGTTCGTGGCACGGCCGGCAGCAAACGGATCCAGGGCTTTGAGCCTCGTGCCTGCCGGATTTCTCCTTGAGGACTAGGGCCCTGGACAAGGTCCCCGGCTGAATGTGTAGCAAGTGTCACTATGGCTCAAGCAATGAGTCAAAACAAAAAAAAACCTAGTCAAATCGTCTAGGTTTTTTTTTTTTTTCTGGATGACGACGAATTTCAGTAGCCATAATGCAAGCCCTTTCTGCTCCATTGCTTCATCTCCTCTGGCTCCAAAATTATTTGCCCTTAAATCAGCAATGATTATTTTGATCTTCCTGGATATCTTACATGTTATTGTTACTAGCGGAAATGGGGACAATCGTGGGGAGATGTTATACTAATATTTGCCCCTGAGAACATCTTCTAGGCTCTTAGAGGATGCCAGCAATGCCAGCAACACCTGCATTTTGATATGTAGAAGATCATCCTTTAATTCTTCAGTGTTCTCCTCTCTCCCTGAAAAAGCAATTGAAGGAGCCCGTACAATACGTGCGCGAGCTTTGTTAAAAATGATGTGTTAAGTGTGGGTGTGTGTATTTTCTCTCATGAGTGTGTGTGTGCATGTTGAAAAGGTTCAAATAATGTGTACCAATGAGGCAATGGGGCACAGGAAGACAATTATTTGTTACTTCTGTATATACTGTGTGTTTGAAGTTTCTACTGCAAACACATAGTCTTTTAATAATTAAAATTGAGATAAAAATGAAAAAGTAGGGCCCCAAGCAGATTTCAGAGAAAGTCAGAAAACCAGGGTGGATGGTGTATGTGTTACTAAGTAATTTATTTCCACTATTAATTCTGAGTATGCAGTCCCAATAGGATAGAGCTAAGACTTCACCTATTACTTGGTGTCTATGCACCCCCTCCTTGATTGTGAAACAAATACTGACAGGGCTAGTGTGTTCTGGAAGCCCTGATCCCAGGTAGGGCTGCCTGAGCAGTGAGGCTGACTGACAAGCGATCCTGAGCCCTCTCCGCTCTACAGTCACTTCTCACAGCAGCCCTCCGAGCCCGAGCGTTCACTGGGTTCATGGTCTGGATGGGGAAATCAAGGTTCAGATGTGGGATGCCTCAGGAGTAGCTGCTGGGGATGGGTTATCCTGAGTCCTGCCTGACTGCTAAGTGAAGGTAGTTGAGCCAGTAAGACCTAACGCTCCATCCGAGGGGAGAAAACTGGGGCTTGTGAAATAACAGAGGTATGGTTGAGTTATTAGTTATTAGTTATCAGTTATCAATCACTGATAAAGGGCTGGAAAGGGCTGGGAGTGGGGGAATGGGTGGAACATGTGTATGAGACATAAGCCTTGGTCACGGGTAGGGAGTGGAGGGCTGTTGTAGGCACCCACAATGACAACTGATTGAGACCCAACAAACCCCATGGCTCCCCACTTTGAAGGGTAGCAATCAGGAAAGTCCCATATAATCTACAAGGACCTGCTGTACAGCACAGAGAACTATACTCAATGTCTTGTAATAAGCTATATGGGAAAAGAATCTGAGAAAGAATATGTGTATTTATAACTATATATATATAAAAGAATATATATATATTATATAACTGAATCACTTTGCTGTATACCTGAAACTAAGACAACATTGTAAATCAAATACACTTAAAAAAAAAAAAGTCCCGGGCTTCCCTGGTGGCGCAGTGGTTGAGAGTCCGCCTGCCGATGCAGGGGACACGGGTTCGTGCCCCGGTCCGGGAAGATCCCACATGCCGCGGAGCGGCTGGGCCTGTGAGCCATGGCCGCTGAACCTGTGCGTCCGGAGTCTGTGCTCCACGACGGGAGAGGCCACAACAGTGGGAGGCCTGCGTACCCAAAAAAAAAAAAAAAAAAAGTCCCATAGACCACATATGCTGTCAGGCAGGTCTACCTGGAGAGGGTGTCCAGGTGGTGAGAGAATCATGTCGTAGGAATGGGATGGAGCTTAGGGGTGGGTGATGGGTACCACTTCCTCCTTTGTTCACTTCACCCCAATAAGTAGGTTGCTGACTTTTTATTAAGAGCCTGCTGTCTCGCATGCTAATTATAGTGACCCATAAGGATAGGTCAGAGCTATTTGCAGGGATAAGAGCACAGCATTGGGCAAGGTCTCCCCTCATTGCTGTTGACAATTTGTGTCTGGGGCAAAGGCCTTCAGACATCTACATGTAAGCAGGGCAGATGGCTCTGTTGAGAAAAAGAAAAGGAGGGTTCCTCCATAAACTCTGGACCTCTCAAAGGCCGTTTATCCATTTGGTCTCATCTGGGGTGGCATGAAGTCACTTTAACTCTCTGCTCAAAGATCTTTCTCTGAATTATTTTGTAAGGCTATATTCTGTGCAGGGGATAGGGAAAAACTCAGATTCACTCTAAATTTGTATCAAAGAAAAATGTAGTAGGAGGCTGCAGCTAGGGAGTTTTAGGGCAACCGGAGATAAGGACTCGAAAATTGTTTGTAAGTAAGATATTGATCAGAAGAGTGAGTAGAAACTTGGATAGCTTTGATTTAGGAAAAATAAAAAGGAATCCCCAAGCAGAAAAGCACAGCAATGATAGGGCACGCTTCTCCCCAGACACAAGGATGGAATACTTGTGGTGGGGGGAACGCACCTTCCATCGCCTCCCCACGCCTCCTGTTCCCACCCCGTGAAAAGAAGGACTTCGGTCCGAGGGTCTGGAAAGAGCAGGGGAAGCCAGTGGACTCTGCCCTGTCCACCAAAGTGCACACCTCAGAGGAAGCCGCAGGGATTTGAACTCCTATAACATTTGCTGACTTAGGGAAACATGCAGCCTCTAGTGATCTCTAAAGGACAAAAGAAAATCAGATTTAAGCATTTCTCTTTGGGGCACTGTCAAGGGTTGAAAGACATAAAGGACTGGGGAGAGAGCCAGCTGCCCAACGTGCGGGACCCAGGGCAAAATGAGAACGCAGGGCCCCTTGTTCAAAAAGCAGAAAAAAGTGTCATTAGAGGCACTGAAATGTAAAGCTTTTTCTTTTCCTCCACAGTCTCTCTCTTGACTTCTCATGCCTTTTTTTTTTAATTTGCCGTTTAATGTTGATCTAAAATTTAAAAACCTTAAAAATTTAAATGAGCACGAGTTTCAGCATTCATCTTCATCTGGTGCAGTGCTAGTTTTAAATGCAAATATCAGGGCATTTAATTCACATGCAAAAGCAGTAAGATTACACAATTCAGATTTAATAGCCTATCCCTTCACGTGGTCTTTTTTTTCTTAACGGGAGAGGATGAGAAAGGAAAAAGGCCTCCCTTGACGTCTGGGAACTGGTGACTTCAAAGCTTGGTCTCAATGTTACTACAAAGGGATCCAGCACTTATAGTTCAGCTGTGTGTTGTTGGACATAAACAACCTCATAGAGCATCTTCTCTGACCAGGTCACTGCGCAGCCTACAAGGTACCCAACACCACCCTCTGTGGCTGAATGAGTGACTGCTGCGTGAACCAATTACAGCTATGGCCTCACTCAGTTTTGCTCTTCCTAGAGATAAGATGTACTGAGGTCCCCACGCAGAGTCTTGCCCTGTTTTCTGACAACCCTCCCCCAAATCACCCAACCAGATCACACATCCTGTAATGGGTTCTAACACACTCTTACTAAGACTGCCTGTGATTTTCACGGGAATTCCTCACCGCAGTGACTAATGAACCCAACTTGTTAAACTACAGGTGTGTACCTGGAGGGCATTCAGCACAAAACTAGCAAAAACTAACTCAACTGTTTTTATATCACTTCTTGATATTGAACGGAAGCAAAATATCCCACCCCCAAAGATGCCGCTTTGGCACATGGGTTACTTAAAATGAAAGTTACTTAAGAAACGGCAGGTACAAGGACACTCTGACCCTCCCCCATTCCCCTGGAAGCAGGAAATAAATCTCCCATGTGAAGGAAGGAACCCTCAGTGCATCGGGAGGGTGGACGGCATCCTTATGGCCAGCCATAGGAAGTTCAAGGCCGAGAAGGCTGTGTAAGCAAACCTTGCTACTTCTTCACTAATTTGCCAGCCCAAGCCTAAACCCCTTTGTTTTGTCAATTCTTCACAGATTTATTGTTTCCTTATCTAAAAGGTATAAAAGCTGCCTGCTTGGTCACTTCAGACAGTCTCATATTTTTACGAGCTCCAGCATGTACAAAATTAAAGTTGTTTTTCTCCTGTTGGTTTGTCTCATGTCAATTTAATTGTGGGTCTAGCCAAAGAAGCTAGAAGGGAAGAAGGGCAGTTTTTCCTCCCCTACGACGTGTGCACATTCTACTAACACTCTCTACCCTTAGCTTACAGCTGAGTAAGGAAGCGTGAGAGGAAAAGGAACTCTGGGTTGCCCCCCTTTCCCTTCCTTCCTTGTTCATGTTTAGTGTGAGTGGTTCCAAATACAGGGGCTTAACGTGAGCAGAAAGGATACAGTCGGGTTCCTTAGCTGTTCTTATTTCTTAGACTGTCATTGCTTTCTTTCCTTATTAGAAGCAAGTTTTTTCTGAACAGAAAGGATGGCGTCTTGGGGCTGTCAGCATCCCTGTTTACTCATCATAGACGTGTGCACTCACTTTAAATCTCGCTGAACTCCCACAAATTACGGATCAACCGGAGTTCTGTGCTCGTGAAGCATCACGAATGGTACGTGTTAACGGGCAACCATGAATGGGGGACATGCCTATGGGACATTTCTGCTCACGTGCGTGCTCCATTGTCCCATCGGACTACATTTATAAAATGCAAGTTCAATGATAAATTTATTAAGAATTTCAAGACAGCAGATTGTTAAGGCAAGCCCAGGTTGTATGCTCATGAAGTTGGCCCCGCTTGGAATGGAGTTAAAGGTTTGGAGTTAAGGGTAAGGGAAAACATCCTAAATAGCACTTAGTGAATCAAACCCACATGCTTATTCCTAACCTTTTCCCCCAGCTCATCATACCTGAGGGTGACAAAGCAATTCCATCAATAACGAGAAATAATGATCTATGGGGTAGCCTGTCTTGTTTGGAAAGACCCCATCCTATCTTACCCCATTACAAGAATCACTGCCCTAAAAAAAATGCTTGGCCTTATTTTTTTTTAAGTTCAGCTGTTGTATTAAGATTTTATTTTACATTTTTTAAGTGGAAAAATTATGATTGGGATCTACTTTTGCTGCTATAACCAAAGTATCTACTGACACCCTATAACACCAAAGATTATTTCACTCAACGTTTATCACTTTCTTTCAACATCTTTATTGGAGTATAATTGCTTTACAATGGTGTGTGACTTTCTGCTGTATAACAAAGTGAATCAGCTATACATATATGTATATCCCCATATCTCCTCCCTCTTGCGTCTCCCTCCCACCTTTCCTAGCCCACCCCTCTAGGAGGTCAACGTTTATCATTTAACTATGTTTGCTCAGAAGTCCTAAGTGCCTGGCACTGTCTTATGAGCTTTGAATTCAAGGATGAAGCTCCCAGGGGCCTTCCTTTGTGACTCTCACAATGTAGAGGAGAGAATGAGTCGAACAAGGAAAAACCTCCTTTTAAAGACAGACATTGCAAAACTAACTCATACATGACAGCAAATGTTATACAACTAATTTATAAAACAATTCCAATTTTTGCCAAGGACAGAAAAGAAGGCAGTTTTGAGAATAACTTAAGCATTCGCCTTGCCTTGGGTGAAGACTGTCTCCCTCAGAACATACTCTTGGTTTACTGCAATGGAGCTCCACCTCTGAGCTTGCTGTGTTTACCAGTTGCTTATTTATTCTGTAACCCTAGGTCAGCACCATCCAAAAGAAATATATGAGTCAAATATATCATTTTAATTTTTTCTAGGGGCCACTGTTAAAAAGTTAAGGGAAACAGGTGAACTTCGTATAAATATTTTATTTAAACCAGCGTATCCTAAATATCTTTTCAACATGCACCCAACATAAAAATGATGGACGAACTAGGCACATTCTTCTACCTTCTATATTTGTAGTAAGTGTTTGAATCAGTGTGTATTTTACACTCACGGCAAATCTCAGTTCAGACTGGCATCTTTCAAGCACTCAGAAACCACACGCAGCCAGCAGGTACCGTGATGCACAGAGCTGTGTTCAGTGACTTAGGATCTGAGCTAAGTGAGTCATCAGGCAGCTCCTGGACAGAGAGAAATGGAAGTATAATGGGACGATACTCAGAAACTCCATTTTGATACAATTAGACATGGAGCTCCACAGGCGACTAAGGTAGATCCTGAGATCAAATTTGATTGAGAAAGGCAACGTGATTTAAGAACGCGATGCTCGTAGAAGGCAAATACCTCCATTACAGCTCAGGACCAAGGGGAGGGAACCCAGGATGGGTCTGAACATAAGAGGAGATGCAGTAAACCCAGGCAGGCAGACCATTCCGCCTCATTAACTTGGTAGTTGAATCAATCATATTTTCTTTTGGGGGAGATGACATCCTTTCCTGTACAGTATTTTTATCATATGTTTGTCCTGACTTCACCAAGATATTTTTCTGGCTCTCCCACCTGGTCATCTTTGAGCTGAGGATGGAGACCATTTGATGACCCCAAAACTCTGCACCTCTTTCCCCACCCCAGCCCAGACCCCAACATTCCTGTGGTAGAAATTCGCCATTACAAGAGGACCCAGCCACCTGAAAGGCATCTGCGTGGCGTGGAGCTGGGGATTTGAAGCCTGCTAAGTCTGTGCTTCAAGCAGAGGGAAGTTAAGCCCCATCATGCAATTGCATCCAATTTCCATCTGGAAATTACTTTGCAGGAAGATGACACTGAGCCTGCTCTCTTCTGCCAGCTGATTCTCTGGGCTTTCAGGCCCTGGTTTATGATGACGCCGGAGAGCACTGGGTTATGTAGAGAGAGACACTCCAGATAAAACCAAGTCCTGTTTTACAATTCAGAGCTGAAATTGGAGCTGAGATAGAAGAGCAGGGACAGACTGAGGAAATGGATTGGATTACTGCATTAACCCATAGAACATTTCAAATGAAAACTTTCAGAACGTAATTAATAATTCAGTCTTATCAGTGTGTTAGCCGGGGCGGGTGACATTTATTTTAGTAGACACTCCCGGGATGGGGGTATGAAATTTTATGAGGTGCTTTTTTCTTGAGGGCACAAATGTCTTTGCTTATTTATCCATAGTTGTATGGTGCTTCTCAAGTCTCTTTATTCCTTCTCTGTTGTGTAAATTTCAGAAATCTGAGTTCAGAAGGATCTAGTCTCTTCTCTGTTCCTATTTACTCCCTACCTGGTCTCTCAAACCCAGCTTTGCACCTCCTTTGTGTAAGACACTTTGGCTAATTTAATGATGCCTGACTAGCATCCTTTTTTTTTTCTTTCCCCCTAGAAATTACTTTTATAATTTGCATTATTTGCATTTTAGATTTCCCTCTCTTTTCTTTCTATGAATCTCTAGTCTTCTTTTTTTAAACGGGGTTGCCTGACATTCCTTGCTAAAAGCATCTGAGGTTAAGGACGGGGTCTTTAATTCGTTGTTGCAAAGTTCTTCCAACTCCTGCCAGCACTCCTCCTCTTGGTTGTTCTTACAGACTGAATTGGCATAACCACGGCCCAAGGTCAAATCTGACCTTCCGTCTGATCTTATAAATAAAGCTTTATTGCAATAGAGCCATGCTCATTCACTTCTTTATGGTCTCAGGCTGCATTCAGGCTACAATGCAGAATAGGACAGCATGACTGGCCCACAGAGTCTAAAATATGTACTCTCTGGCCATTTGCAGAAGAAGTTTGCTGATCTCTGCTGCAGGCTTATGCCCTTCTGTCTTCTACACCTACCCTGGATTTAGAATAAAGACACAACGTTAGGGTGGAAAGGGGAGGAGGCTCATGTGTCCAGCAGATGTGGTTTTGACTCCTGCTGACCCTGTCACTCCCTGGAGAATTCCCTAAACCTCTCAGAATCTCAATCTCAAAGGGGAAACAATAGTATCAAGCTCACAGAATGGTTAGGATAATTACGGGAAATAAGCTCCAAAAGGGCACAACATCGTGCTGGAGGGAAAAAATAAAACTATCGCAATAATGATGGCTACCAAAGGGGAAGTGGGGAGGGATGCATTGGGAGTTTGGGATTAACACAGTACAAGTTACCAGATATAAAATAAACAACAAGGACCTACTGTATAGCACAGAGAACTATATTCAATATCTTGTAATAACCTATAATAGAAAAGAATCTGAAAAAGATGTATGTATAACTGAATCACTTTACGGTACACCTGAATCAATGTAAATCAATTATACTGCAATAAAATTTTTTAAATTTAATTTTTTTCATTTTTTTATTGAAGTATAGTTGATTTACTGTGTTTGTTAATTTCTGCTGTACAGCAAGGTGATTCAGTTATACATACATACATTTTTAAAATATTCTTTTCCCTTATCGTTTATCATAAAATATTGAATATAAACAACAAGGTCCTAGTGTATAGCACAGAGAACTATATCCAATATACTCATATTAAAATTTTCTTAAATAAAAAAATTGTTTTTAAAATGGCATGATAGGGCTTCCCTGGTGGCGCAGTGGTTGAGAGTCCGCCTGCCAATGCAGGGGACACGGGTTCGTGCCCCGGTCCGGGAAGATCCCACATGCCGCGGAGCGGTTGGGCCCGTGAGCCATGGCCGCTGGGCCTGCGCGTCCGGAGCCTGTGCCCTGCAACGGGAGAGGCCACGGCAGTGAGAGGCTTGCGTACCGCCAAAAAAAAAATGGCATGATAATAATGACAAGGATAATTGTCATCATTGCCAATGATACTATCCTCTGCCAAAGGCAACACTCAAATAGAATGTTTTCCAGAATTAGTCTCCAGGGAAGCTCAAAAGAGAAGGGAAATTGTTGCTATGTGGATTACTGTACGAAAAACCATTCCCAGACCTGGGTCTTTCCTCTTTCGCGTCTCCTGGGGAGTCCTTATCTTTATCAAGTGTCACTTACCATTTTGAGCTGCACCCAGTATTTAGGGTATAAACATGCAGTACTTAGGTACAGGAAAGGTGACTGCAGCTCTTTGCACTGACATTATTCTGTTGGGTTCTGTAGCCTTTAGCATCTTTGGAGTTTCTTTGTTACATTCACCTATTCCTGCAGGATGGTAGTATGGGAGCTGGTCATTTCCACTTCAGTTTCTCTGACCTCAGCAAGTAGAACTAGTCGTACGTAGTCCACATCCACTAGTTTGGGTTTGTTTGTGTTTTTTTTTTAAAACTCCTTTCTGAATACTCATTGTATGAATATGGGTTCTATAGATAAACAGAACCAATGGGAGATATGTATCTGCAGATCTTCCTATCTATCTACCTATCTATCATCTATCCATTCTGTTCATCCAATCATCCTTCCATCTAACCATCCATCCATCCTATGTATGTATGTATCTATTTACCTATCCTATCTATCTCTCTATCTCCCTATCTATCTACCTACCTATCGTCTATCTATTCTGTTTGTCCAACCATCCAACCATCTAACCGTCCATCCATCCTATGCATGTATATATGTATGTATGTACCTATTAATTAATTAATTTATTTTTGCTGTGTTGGGTCTTCGTTTCTGTGCGAGGGCTTTCTCTAGTTGTGGCAAGTGGGGGCCACTCTTCATCGCGTTGTGTGGGCCTCTCACTATCGCGGCCTCTCTTGCTGTGGAGCACAGGCTCCAGACGCGCAGGCTCAGCAGTTGTGGCTCACGGTCCCAGGCCCTCCGCGGCATGTGGGATCCTCCCAGACCAGAGTTCGAACCCGTGTCCCCTGCATTAGCAGGCAGATCCTCAACCACTGCGCCACCGGGGAAGCCCCTGTGTGTATGTATGTATCATCTAAAAGGGGTTGGCTCGTGCAGTTATGAAGTTTGGGAAATCCGAAGCTCTACTGTTGGCGAGCTGGAGACCCAGAGAGTCGATGGTGTAGTTCCCATCTGAGACTGAGGGCAGGAGACCCGTGTCACAGTTCAAAGACAGTGAGGCAAAGAAATCAAGTTCCCCCCCACTCAGCCTTTTGTTCTTTTCAGACCTTCAGTGGATTGGATGAGCACACCCCCCACCCCTGCCCCCACCCCCACCCCCGGGAGGGCAATCTGCTTTACTCAGTCCTCCGATTTAAATGTTAATCTCATCCAGAAACTTCCTCACAGACACACGCAGGGTAAAGTTTAACCAAATATCTGGGCCCATCCTGGAGGCCTTTGCATGTTAACCGCAGCCTGATTACTTAGCGACAGATGTGTGCCCCGGGGCTGCAGAGAGCAAGTGATTGGTTGTAAAACTGATGGCACACTTTTATAGCCAAGGTGAGGTAAACGCTTCAAACCAAATGTTATTTCCTTATCCAAGAAGAAGCACTCACTGTGAATATTGAAAAAGGTTCCCCAGTCCACAATTCAGATGATCCCCTTCAACAGTTTGTTTATAACCACAGGCCACGCAAGGTCCCCCGTCCCCAGCATCACAGAGTCTCCGGTCAGGGTCCTGCATATCCTTTCCCTGGGGATGCCGTCCTTTTCTGCCTGGACGAGAGCAGTTTATTAAGTGGCTTCTTAATTCCACTTTTGTCTCCCTAAAGTCCATTCTCAGCAGAAGCAGCCAGTGTGAGTTCTTAAACACAGAAATCTAATCATGCTCCTTCCTTTAGCAGTTTGCTATTGTTCCTGGAATAATACCCACACTCCTTAAAGGGCCTCCCAACTCTGAGTGGCCTGGCCCTGCCTCTCTCTCCAGGCTCAGCTCATACTGATGGCTTTACTGACACTTGAACACCATAAACTTTCCCCATTCCCGGCCTTTATGCTTGTTCGTCTCTCGCCTGGAATGTCCCTCCCGAGTCCTTCACTGCCCAAGCCCCCAACCCACATTCTATCTCACGTCACACCTCCTGGGGTCGGGGACCTTGCCCCCCACACCTTCTGTTAAGAATTGCCTCCTTTATTTGTTTTCTTCTTTACTGTCTGTCTGCCCGCCGCCACACACACACACACACACACACACACACACACACACACACCACAATGAACATCCCAGGACAGCAGAGGTCCTATCTTCTTTTCCCACTCCTGCATGCCCAGCATCTAACCCAGAGCCCAGCACATAGCAGGTGCTCAGTAAATATTTGCAAAGCCGATGGATAAGCAAAAAGCATGGGAAGAATGTTAACAATGGGTAACATTTGCAAAGGGAGCTTATTTGGTTTTTGTACTTGATCTGCTCCTGTGTTTATTTTGCGTCAAGAACTTGCTGCTTTGTAAGTCAAAGGAAAAGCATCTTTGAGTGTTAAATGGGGTGAGATCACATGGAAGACAGTCCTGCATGAGGCATCCATGCAAACCCAGGCCTGCCAGTGTCATCCATCCTGGGTTTCCCATCTGTCTTCCTTTGGTGAAGTGGAGCTCCCTTTGTAAAGTATGAAGCCAACACTTGCCAAACACTATTTCTTCTTTTTTGGGGGGTCGTATGCTTTGGATATTTGGGGTTCAAGATAGCAACCCCACATCACTTCAAGATGCCATTTTTGGGAAGGGGATGGAAAAGCAGGACATGACAGTGCAAACAAAAGCAAAATGGTCAGGAAGTGGTGATTCCAGGTAACCGATGGAGACAAGAGGACAGAACAGGAAGGAAGCGGTCTGCCCTGGGTGCCTGAGTCCAAAGAGGTGGAGGCTGTGAGCAGACCCTGGGGAGGACACAGTGTGGGCTGGCCCAGGACCTGGCGCAGTACTGGAGGAGGCATCCAGCCCCAGGACAGACAAAGGAAGTGGCAGAAGCAATGAAGGAAGCGTGGAGGCGAACTTCGCTCGTTTTGAGCACTTCCCATGTGTTCTTTGGAATAGTCAAAACATTAAAGTAATGTCTTTCTCTACGTTGAACACAAATGAACAGTGCTGAACTGGGGAGACTGTGGCTCCTATCACTGAACTACAGAGCCTTGACCCACTGAAATTGACTCACTGTGGTAACTTGCTGTGATAAATAATTGAGTACAATGTCCACCAACTTGTTTAGGTGGAAGATGTCAGGTTAGGGAAGCTTGACTATTTGTACAACTATTAATATTTGTTCTTTTCTCCAATTGAAGAGATTTGATTTGTCTATTGTGTTTACCTCAGTGCAATCAAAAGGATACTCTCAACTGTTATTTTGGTAGATTTGCAGTTTCCTCTGTAGAACAATGATAGTAATATAGACGTAATTAACGTTCATTGAGTGCTTCCCTCAGGCCCTCTGCTGTGTGCCGCATGTACTACCTCATTAACTCTCACAATTATTTCATGAATGAAAAAGTACTGTATACTTTTCCCCCATTTTTCAGTAAGGAAACTGAGGCCAGGAAAGATTTAGGAACTTAACATTTCAAGGCCACTTGATGGTGTGGGAGGTTTCAAACCTAGAAGATCAGACTCACCCCTGAAAGCTTCATCTCTATGCTTTACTTCGTTGCAAAGCTAAACTTTTCAAACTGCATTGGAGAAAGATCTATATGTGTGGAATTAAGCCTTAATTCATGGTAGCGCTGAATTTTTCTCAGTTTCTGGATTTGTTTTCTGTGAAATACAGATTGCTTTGAAATGTACTCATTACACACCAAAATGTTATTGGTCCATAATGCAACTGATTTGGGCTTTTTGTCTTGGTTTGACTAGGGCCTAATTTTATTAATAATTATCATAAAAATAATAAACACTTGATAAAATGCCTAACGGGGTAAAAGTGAAGGAGCTCTGCCTTTATTCCCACCCCCATTTCTAAGAGATGACTCCTTTACAAGCATGTACATAAATGAATATATACATATCTTTGGAAATACAACACAAATGCAATGATGGCCTAGGTAATTTTCTACGACTTGCTTTTTTCATTAAAAACATGCACATAACTTTAGACTCATCAATAAAAAATATATATGCAGATATATAGGCAAAAAATTCATTGCAGTTCTTTGGCTGTAAAAAGAAAAGACTAGAAACAATTCAAATGTTCATCCATTAAAGATTAGTTAAATTAATTATGTTACATAAAATGGATTACCACGCGGCATTAAAAGAATTATATATGCGCTGGCATGGAAGGATGCCTTTTATTATTTTTTTATCCTTTATGTAAATTTTCTAAGTCAGGTAACGGAAGACACGCATTTCCCCTACTACTATCTTGCCATAAAAGACGTGCTCAACACCTGTAGTTTTGAGGCCACGTACAGGGTTATTGCTAGAAATTTTGTCTCTTAGGCAGTAATTCAGAACATTTCCTTTGCCAACTGCAAAACAAACGTCTCTCTCGGTGCCTGTAATGCACAGGGTCCTTGTTTTCCTATGTGCTTCCACGGAGAGGAAAAAAAGGCAGCAAATGATGGGAATATATTTTCTTGTTCCAACTCCGGCTCCTTTTCTGGTGACTTTCCTACGATCCCATAACATAAATTAAAAGTAAAAATAAAATAAAATAGAACAATGAAAACACCCAAGTCAACTCAGACCTAAAAAAAAAAAAACTTAGTAAATTATTCAGCAAGTGGGTTTCTTCTCAAAGTTTTGAAGAGGTTGTCAAATTTTATTTCTATAAATGTAGTGCTTTAGGGAAGTGCTAAAAGTTTGACAATATTCTCAAGGTGTCCTTTGCAGAATAGACTGAATCTTGGTATGCAAATCTCCTTCACCACGTTCCCACAGTGGTGGGTTCTTTCTCTTCCTGTCCCGATATCCTAAGCATTTGTGCTCAAGTATCACCTCTGGCCACAGCACAGCAACCACTGATTCAGATACAATGAATGAAAGGTAGGCTCTTTTGATAACACTTGTGGTTGATTATCTAAATGTATCTCCCTTGCAGTACTATTCTCGATCATATAATGATTTCAATGTCATTGGAGCCAGAAATGTATGTAAAATACTGCAAAACTGGTTCAATGCAGTGTGCTAGGCACTGGCCAATGGGGAGCATCCTGACCCTGCTGCAGCTGGTGTTAACCCTTTAGCTCCTGGATTATGGAAACTTCTGGAAGGTCCAGAGAGTCATGGGTGAGAAGCCAGGATACCTGGGAAGAGGGCACTTTGGGGATTAGGAAGCGTTTCAATATTTTAACAGTTATCTTGGCTGTATTGATAGGTCACCTTGATGATGTAATGCGTACAAAAGCATAATGAGTCCATTAAAGAACAATACCAATAATCGGAGAATTGAAAAGATTTAATTCAGCAGACGTTTCCTGAGCACCTACGGTGAGCCAGACACTGTGCTGAACCATGTCTGGTTGTAGAATGGCTAAGAATGGTGCCACCCAGCCGGCCTGAAACTTGTGGGCTGGCAAGGGAGAAAAAGCTGTACTGAGAAGGAGAGGCTGATTCTGTTGGGACCACTTAACCTGAAAAAGGGAAGGTTTGAAGAAGTTGTTAATTGCAAGGTATGATGGGAAAGGACCAGCTGTTATCCCTGGTGATGACTGAAACAAATTGCCTTGAGAGAAATTGCTGTACGTTGGGAGGAAAACATCGTGTGTCTGTGAGCATAATTAGGGCCTGGCATAGGGTACTGAGTTAGCTTTAGGAGGTTCTCCAGAGCAAGGCAGGTGACCATGCATCCAGGGCAGCCAGAAAGTTCACCTCGGGGCAGTGGGGACAGCCTGATGTCACAGGTGTGTCAATGCTGTTCATTCTCGTTTTGAGTAATATAAGCACAATATGTGAGGATTTAAAAAAAAAGTTTATTTTATATTGAAGTATAGCTGATTTACAATGTTGTGTTAATTTCACTTTCAGCAAAAGTGATTCAATTATATATACACATATATCTATTCCTTTTCAGATTCTTTTCCCATCTAGTTTATTACAGAATATTGAGTAGAGTTCCCTGCGCTATACAGTAGGTCTTTGTTGATTATCTATTTTATATATAATAGTGTATATCTGTTAATCCCAAACTCCTAATTTACGCTACGTTTCCCCTTTGGTAAGCATACATTTATTTTCTATGTCTGTGAGTCTGTTTCTGTTTTGTAAACAGGTTCATTTGTATCATATTTTTAGATTCCACATATAAATGATATCATATGATATTTTATGATTTTATCATATGACATATCTTTCTCTGTCTGACTTACTTAGTATGATCATCTTTTTATGAAAACCACAGGCAGAGCTGAATACCTCTTTCCTAAAAACAGATTTGGGGACCAGAGATGAGTTTAATCACAGAATTGTCTCACATTCTCAGCTCTTAAGCATTGGTGGATGAAGACTGGGTCAGCTTTGCCAGGCTTTCTTGGGGAACCTTCCTGATCTTGTGCGGTTTGCTTATTGAGTAGAGATGCGTATATCGATTGAATCAACAGGCCGTATTGCGGAGAAAATATCAGACTATCTTCCTCCTTGCGGCTGCTCTCCCATGGGTCACTTTGTGAAAGCTGCTTGCTTTGTGGAAACAAACACATTTTGGCTTCTTTTGGGCTCTGTGCAGCCAGCGGAAAAGCCAAGTTGAATCCTATTCTCTCTCATGAATCACCCTCCAACCGGCCAGCTAGACTCTGGCGAGGACACTTTGTTTTAGGGAAAGGAGCTACAGAGCTAGAAGGAAGCATGTCGAGTCTCAGACCTCAGGCCATTTATAGTGTAATTAGAAACATAATGTTTTGACTTAAAAGCTGATCACATCTGATACAGTGTCAGTAAGACAAGATAAATATTAAACTTTTTTGGATGTCATTTAATGGATTCAGAGCTTTGATGAGGACAGCACTTCAAATGCTATGGGTATGAAATCACTTTCCCCCCACTGCTCCCTTGAAAAACTTCGATATGAAATCAGGCTAGAAATGTCCACAGCTTAATAATGAAGATGTATAAAATATACACTTCACATGTGAAGGATTTTTAACTAAGTATAAAACACCATGAGTTATTTGGTCGTCTCATAGATGGGGAGAGGAAAAGGGTACAACATATAGCTTGAGCAGAAAACTGTGAATGCCAAGATACATTCTGGGAATTTGTTATTCTGAAAACGTATGTCTTTCTTCCCATAAGAAGCTTATTTACATAAAATTATAGTATGTGCGATCATTTAAAAGTTTGCTGTGCTGACATCAAGCCTCACAGTACTTGGATTTTATTAGAACAATAGTAAATAGTAGAATTTACTTCTGTGATGGACTGGAATTAACATAATGGCCTTCAATTCACTGGCTGGCCAGTGGTGGGAAGTGACCGTATAGGTACTGTATCCTTATGCCCACCTTTGTAGGTCTGGTGCATAGTATGACCTGACATATGGCAGGCTCTCAAAAAATATTTGTCAAATGGGTGAATGGATGCGTGAACAACGGAAACATGAATCTTGGCACTAAGAACCAGGATCTAGGTTTTGTAGGTTTGTTTGTTTTGTGTTGTTTTCCCATGATCTAGAGAGAGTGAGCCCTCGGATTCATGTTTGGGTCACAGTGAAATGACAAAGGAAGGAGATTACATGTGAGTCTAGCTGATGCACCGTTACTGATGTAACCCAACAGTGTGGAACTTTCTGCATGGACCTTGGACTTACTCTTTCTCTTTGGAAAGTACCTTCCTGTAACTGGACAGGAGATCCTTTCAGATTGTTTTTGTTTTTGAAATAAATTGGGATCCGTGCTGTCTCCTTGGACCAATTGATCCGATGCCAGGTTTACTCTCTGCTTTACTTTCAGAAAGCTTCCAAGTTTACAGGTACTCCTGTGACACCTCAGTGCCTTCTGCTCTTGATATTAGCCTAAAACTTTTTCTCCTCTTTGATTTGCTGTTTTTTTCCTCACTCTCCTTCCTTCTTACTATTTGTTCTTTTTTCTCCCTCTACCTTTGACTTTGTTCACCAGCCCCGTCCAACAGGATTTCATCTGTAAAATCAATCTTAAACCCATTTTGATCATAAGCTATCACGTTCGTAAGTACCCTGCCCTAACAGAAACTATTCTTGTATAACATACTCCAGCATATGAACTTTATATATTTCTAATATCCAAAATAAAGAAACCATCCAGGTTTTAGTGATGACAGCAGCAAGTTTGTATATCGTTTCACTTATTTTTTTCTTTTCTAACAACTGGGCTGGCTTGCTGGTCATTTAACAGAATCTAGCGGTAAACTGAAGAGTATGGGTATATTTTCTTAGACCTCAGAAAAGGTAGCAAGTTGCCTGTGATTTCCTTTCAATTAAATCCCTAAGCAAGCCTCATGAGAATTCTCTAGATTTCAGTCAATATTAAAAAGAAAAAAGAAAAAGAAAATGAAACTTTCTGGTCATGGTTTTGTCTTTAAGGGAGACAGATTAAGCCTGTGACATTACAGAAAGAGCCCAGAGGTGTTTCGGTTAATATTAGAATTGAATCAGGCCACCACGGGTCCATGAAGCTGCAGGTAGAATGATAATGGACAGGTGATCCCTGAGAAAGGCCCTGGGAAGCAGCTCAGCCTGACTCGGTGAGTCAGGAGGGAAGCCCGCCAGCAGCTCAACAGCAGTGAGGACTGGACAAGCCTTGGATGGAAAAATGTGAAACAGGACCCCATGCCAGTGAGGGGCACATTCTTAGAGTGACCCTGTCACCGTTTGGAACTCACGCCTGAGACACAGTGGCCGGTCCTGGAGAAGTCGGGGAGGAATAGGGAGTCAAGACCAAGCTTGGCTCTGGAGATAGGCAGAAACAGTTGGCACCAGGAGGGAGGGGAGGAAAAAAGGGAGTGCACTGGGCAGAACATCAGGGCAGAGAAATTAGGCAACGGTGGGTGCAGGAAGGTTGCTGTGTTGGAAGTTTTTGAAGGCAGCTGTGCTCCAGGCCAAACTTGAATCCTGGAGAGGGTGGTTTGTAGGTACCCAGGAGGGAAGAAGCCCTCTTACTTCTAGACTTGAGAATTGGGCCAATGAACGTTCACCGTAGGGCACCCTGGGGGCTGAGCTGGGGATGTCCGGCACCTGGTTATGGGTGGAGAGGAGTTCTGGCTTTGAGCAAACGTGAGGGCTCTGCTAGGGCCTTCCGCTCAGTTAGCTTTGCTCAAGGACCTCGAGCAGGACCAAGCCCACTCTTGGGGTGAAGGAGTGCGGGGAGTGGGAGGGAAAGGGGAAGCTTTGACTTATTCGATTTCAAGGCCTCAGGGGTGACAGAGACAGAGGAAAGTGGTTGAAGCCAAGGCTGAGGATTTAAAGGCATCGTCCCCGCTGTTATCACTTGTTGCAAGGTTCACGATATCCCGATATACTCTTCAAGGAAATCATGGCTTTGCAGTAAGGCCGGCCAGGTTGTTCTGTGTTTGGTGTTGGCAGTTACGATGGTTGGAGCTGCTTTGACACAGCCCAAAATGCCTGAGGGTTTCTAGGATCGTTTAGGAGACAGGACCATGACATCTTCGTTTGGATAAAATGACTCAAGAGCGTTATGTCCGCCATCCGCGCATCCCTAATACAAAGACCACTTGCACGGCATCCTTGTAACGATATCCACTCCCTCCAGGTCCCAGCAGCCTCCTGAACCCTGGTGCTTACTGAGATCGCCGTCACTGTTGGTCCTGATGATTCCTGGCCCAATTTCCCTGGACCGTAGGCTTTGGTATTCTGGCCAAGGTTCAGTAAACCATGCCAGGAGAATCCCAGAATGTTAACCTCTGAGATCAAGTTAACGAGATGCACATCTCTTATTTTCCCTTCCCCACTGTTCACAGCAAATGTCTGAGTTTTCTCTGCATTTAGCCTGACTCCAGTCAGAGAAAAGATGTTCGTGATCTTGTAGGCACACTTCAGTGACACACAGACATTTCCAATTAAAAACACACACACACACACACACAGAGTAAAGTAATATTTTACTATATATCTACAGTCAGATTTTCCCAGATTTCAACTCCAAACCTAAATTCAGGAAATAAAGCCCATGCATTGACATCATTATACTTCGCACCTACGTTTTTTACACATGGCTATCAACTATAACTCATAACAAATGCTTAACACACTAGGTCTCTTACCCGCAAAAGAATAGTACATTCTGTGTAATGTAGACACTAACTGTGGGGAATGCAAATAAATATTTAAATTAATGTATACTTACATGTTATGGAAGATATATGTATGTAGTTAAGAAAACTTTAAAAAGGTTTCGGAAATTTTTGTCTTTGTGGGTAGAGAGAAGAGTGTATATGTTTGTTTGTTATGTTTATCTTTCTATTGAATATGGTTTCAGTTTAAATGTTTGGGTGTGAAAAGGATGAACTGCCCTTATCCGGAAAATTTCATTATATATAACACTTCCCTTCCCAAGATGCCAAATGAAGTGTCACTAGGTATAGTCTGATTATTTATTTTTCCTTTAAACTGCTTCTTATATTCCTGCCTGTTCTGAGTCTTTGCACCGCACACAATTTTTCTCCACTTCCTCTTGCTTCTTGGTTAAAAGCAAAATCATCAATAACTTTAGATGAAAACTGCTGGCAGGCGCATGCTGAGATAATCCAGTTGGAAAGACTCTGATTGATTTGGGTCTAAAGAGAAATGCAAACCTCACCGACTGCGTCTCGGCTTTCTCCAGAGCAGAGTGCCCAAGCACCTCATTTAGAGCCTCTGGCTTTTCTCCCGGCACCTGTTGTTTCACACAATTTTATAAGCTTTCTGCTTCTAATAAATGAAATTATATATCTGCAGGGTTCCCACAAGCAATCAAAGAAACACTGCCTCTCGATCTCAAAGCCCAGGCATCCTCAGAACTGTTGTCCCAGCACCAAGATGTAATACAGGATGATTATTAGTTTTTCTCTCGTCTGACAGCTCCAGAGAAGCTCCGTAAAAGGCAAGTGCACCTGCCAAACACTGGAACTCTAGAAAGTCATATATAATTAAAAAGTTTTATTGCAGATAATGTGACCCTATTAAAACTTTGCTTCCTGAGGATGCCTCGCACTCTAGAACCTTGGACTCTAGGATAAAAGGGTGACTTGCTCTGATGCCTTGGGTCCAGTTCTTATCACGCTCAGGGCACACGTTTTTTAGATCTGCCCATCTTCGTGGAAACGTCACTTCTTCGAGCCTGAAGGTTTCCACCTAACGCTTATCTTATTATGTTCCTAAATAACATCATATGATGTTGTGGAAATACGAAGAACTTAGCATGCAATGCTGTTAACAACAAAATCAACTCTGTGTGTGTGTGTGTGCGCGCACGTATGTGTGTGTGTATATGTAAAGGGCACTAAGAGGTAACAATGCTGTGGAAAAGAAGTTGATATTCTGGGTGCATCAAACTAACTCCGAGGGACTCATTTTGAGCTTCAAGATTTAAAGATATTCTCCAGGGACTTCCCTGGTGGCCCAGTGGGTAAGACTCCACGCTCCCAACGCAGGGGGCCAGGGTTCTATCCCTTGTCAAGGAACTAGACCCTGCATGCCGCAACTAAAAGATCCCGCATGCTGCAACTAAGACCAAGCGCAACCATATAAATAAATAAATATTAAAGAAAGAAAGAAAGAAAAAGAAATTCTCAAACGCTTAGTAAGATAAATTTCAATGGAATTGATTCTGAGATCATTTTATGGTTGGAAGGTAGATCTAAAATGCATTTATTATCACGCAGGTCCTGGTTTAGTGTGTGAAGCCGGCCCTGAGTCTGGGGTGCCCCAGGCAAGCTTATCCGTACCGGTCCCCTCACTGCCCACAGGACAGTAGCCTCCCTCCCTGCCCTTCAGGCAGGAAGGTTCTCACAGTTGCTTCTGCTTATTCCCTGTCAAAACCTCCCAGCAGAAGGAAGGAGAAAGGGTCTGACTACAAAGAAATGTCAATGACTCATAATCATGTAAAGACCAATGATATTTCCAATTTCTTAGGGCTCAAAACAGAAACCTAAGAAAGCAAGCATTCTTTGTGGGACTGTGAACAATAACCAGTGGTTAGCTGTTTGACTCTTGGGAACTTGCCACCCCCTTTCCTATTCTCCACATTCCCAAGAGGAAGTGAAACATGGGGAAAGTGACCCAGGGCAGTGTCTTCACGAAGAAGGGGAATCATCCCAGTTCCTTGAAGTCTCTGATCTCAGCCTAAGAACTAAGACATCGGCTGCTGTCTTTGAAGATGCTTGGTGTATTCCCTATACTCATCGGGTGGGGTGTTTGTGAACAAGATCTGTGGTGTTTACCAGTAATATCTTCCAGGATGCCAAATACTACAGATGTGTAGAACTGGAAAGGTCATGGTCTTTCTTTGTGGGTTCTTATCCCTGTGGCTTAGAGCATTGCTTTTAATCAGTGGAGTAGGAAAAACAAAATGGTTCAAAACAATTTAACAAATAATTAGCAAGTTCCTGCTATGGACTAGGCACCGTGTGTTAGCTGCTGGGGGTACAGTGGTAAACAATACCAACTCAGAACTTGCTTCCTTAGATCTTATGTCTATCAGGGAAACAGACATTGAAAAAGTGATTTCATGGGATTTAGGGACAATTTAGGAAAAGAGGAAGATTATGAAAGCAAGTGATCCTTGAATTTTGTGAGCCCTGAACGGTAATCAGAAATACTTTAAAAAATCTAAAGTACAAAAACATCAAAAGCTTTATACAACAATACAGATGATGAGGAATCCAGGTGAGAGCTAGGGCTGATCATTGGTTCTAATCTTCCTAAATTAAACACGATGTAAGAACACATGTTGGGATCAGGAGAAAAATCACCGTGGCGATGCATGATGCAAAAGGATATGCCTTAAAGGAACCATGCTGCTCTCTTGAAAGAGAAATGCTTAATACCACAGGTGCTTGGAGAGTTCTTGAAAAGCACGCACACTTGGAAATTAAAAGTGCTTTAGGAATTCCAGTTCTTCAAATGGGCACTGTTTTGGGTTTTTTTTGATGCTGTTTTTCTACCATAACCCCGCCAATGGTGAGGTGAAGTGATTTCACCCTTAAAAAAAAAATCATATATTACAGAGTTTTAAAATTAGAAGAGATCTCATTTGAATTCTCTCTAGATGTGTCTGACTCTGCTACTTCCCTCTCCCATTTGTTCGACAATAAGATGGCTAAGACAAACAACAATTATAGCTAACATGTAACTAGTATTCTGTGTGCCAGGTACCAATTTGCAAGCTTCATCTTAGCCAATTTACAACAAACCTCTTTTCTCATTTCTGGTTTAGAGATAAAGTATCAGATTTAGTAATGTAATAAACCATAATGGAAAAGAATTTGAAAAAGAATATATATTTTATATATATAACTGAATCACTTAGCTGTACACCAGAAACTAATACAACATTGTAAATCAACTATACTTCAATTTTAAAAAGGTATCAGATTTAAAGGGTTTCGTTACTTGTGGGAAAGTGATGGAGTGGGCATATATCTGAATCCAAAGTTTGTTCTTATACTATCACATATGTCCACTTGTTATCTAATTAATTTAATTTTAGTGTTTCTATTAAGCAATTTCAACATCCTTGATGGAAATTTTACAGAGGAGGGGAAAGGAAACAGGAATCAAGCCCAACAGCCTTCAAGGTACAAATGAACTTTAAAAGTTGATGCTAAGTCCCACCAATAATGAAGATGGATGGAATAGGGCTGTCTCACCCACCACCCACCTGCATTGTCCTCCCAGGGGATCTAGTCTTTAAATCCAGCCCTTAGCTATAAATGTGTCATTTTTCTGGCTGATGTAAGGTTGAGAAAGGGAAAAGAGGCTCTGAGCAAAGGTTCTTGGAAGAGGAAATAAAAGGGGTTAAGGGGACAGCGATTTAGCACAGGCTTGGTAAGTTGTGTGAAAGAGACCTCTAGACAAATCCTTTCTTTTCAGCTTTATCGAGGTATCACTGACAAATAAAATTATAGTGTACTTAAAGTGTACAAAGTGATGGTCTGATATATGTATACAGTGTAAAAGTATTCTCACCATCGAGTTAATTAACACATCCATCACTTCACATATTTACCTTTTTGTTGTTGTTGAGAACACATAAGCTGTACTCAGCAACTTTCAATGATCACTACAATATTATCAACTATAGTCAACCTGCTATACATTAGATCCTCACATCGTAGTCATCTTATAACTGAAAGTTTGTACCCTTTTACCAACATGTCCCCATTTTCCCCACCTCTCACCCCCGGCATCACTATTGCACTGTTTTTCTGAGTTCAGCTTTTTTAGATTCCACTCTTAATTGATATCATGCAATATTTGTCTTTTTTTCTCTGGCTTATTTCACTTAGCATAATGCCCTCAAGATTCATCTATGTTGTCAAAAATGACAGGATTTCCTTCCTTTTTAAGGCCGAATGATATTCCATTGGATACATAGACCACATTGCCTGTATCCATTAATCTGCCAACAGACACATGTTTTTCCACACCTCGGCTATTGTGGATAATGCTGCAATGAACATTGAAGTACAATATCTCTTTGAGATAATGATTTTGTTTCCTTTGGATATATACCTAGAAGTGGGGTTCCTAGATCATATGGTAACTCTATTTTTAATTTCTTGAGGAAACTCCATATTCTTTTTCATAGTGGCTGCATCAGTTTATTTCTATATAAATAGTGCACAAGGGTCCCTTTTCTCCATATCCTCACCAGCATTTGTGATCTCTTGTCTTTTAGATAATAGACATCCTAACAGGTGTGAGGTGACAGCTAGCTCATTTTGTTTTTTTTTTTTTTTTTTGCGGTACGCGGGCCTCTCACTCTTGTGGCCTCTCCCATTGCGGAGCACAGGCTCCGGACGCGCAGTCTCAGCGGCCATGGCTCACGGGCCCAGCCGCTCCACGGCATGTGGGATCTTCCCGGACCGGGGCACGAACCCGCGTCCCCTGCATCGGCAGGCGGACTCTCAACCACTGCGCCACCAGGGAAGCCCCTCATTTTGGTTTTGATTTGCATTTCCCCGATGTAGAGCACCTTTTCTTGTACCTGTTGGCCTTTTGTCTGTCTTCCTTGGGAAAATGTTTATTCAAGTCTTTTGCCCATTTTCTAATTGGGTTATTTGTTGTTTGGGGGTTTTTTTTGGTTTTTTTTTTTGGCTATTGAGTTGTATCAGTTCCTTATAGATTTTTGGATGTTCACTACTTATTAAATATGCGGTTTACAAATGTTTTCTTCCATTCCATAGGTTGTCTTTTCATTTTGTTGATGATTTCTTGTGCTGTGAAGAAGTTTTATTAGCTTTCTGGGACTGCTAAAAAAGTACCACAAACTAATTGGTTTAAACAGTAGAAATGTACTTTCTTACAGTTCTAAAAGCCAGAAATCTGAGGTCAAGGTGTCAGCAGGATTGATTCCTTCCGAGGGCTCTGAGGGAAGCACTTGTTCCAAGCCTCCCTCCTGGGCTTAGAGATGGTCATCTTCCCCATGTGTCTACACATCCTTCCTCAAATCCCTCCACACACTCCCACTTCCACAGGAATTGTGTCCAACCTATTTATTATACTAACCTCAGCCATGAGGCAAAATTCTATGTAAGAAGACAATACTGTCATGCAATAGCTCAGGGAGAAGCCATAATTACTTTTTCATGTTAGCATCTCATGTTAACTTCTCACATCTTTTTTTCCCCATTTGGATTGTTTAATTTACTGTAGATTTTTAGAAGTGGATGGGTCCTCTTCCCATCTTAGCCTCAGTTGGACTCAAATTCCTTTCTGGGAACTCAGAGGGAAGTTCCCTTCCTTAAGACTTCAGGAAATTCACCTAAATGAGTTTTCTGAGATAATTAATCCACGAGTACAATTCCCACCTGGAACTCTCCCCTCCCCCACTGCCCAATCCTATTTAAATTCTGCTCTACTTTGCTTCATACTTCTTCCTTACTGATCCATAATTCACTTAAGGGTATGAACACACATACACTGTCCAGGAGACTACTGTTTGGGGATTCTCTGACTCTTTTCATATCCATTTTTCCACTGTTCATTTAAAACAAAGATTCAGTTGTCCCTTTGCTATTAAAGTTTAGGATTTAATTCTTATGGGATAAGCCCGACAGTTTTGCAATAAATTGCAGGAATTGATACACCTAAAGAAATGAATCACACTGAGAATGTAATTAGGTCACTGAAGGTAGAGATTAGGAACAAGAGCTGGAAGACGCGGAGGCTTAAAACTCAGTCCAAGCTGAAAGGTGACTTCATAGAGGGATGGCCCCCTTACACATGCACACACACACAGGCACATGCACACACACACCGCCTCCTCTTCTTGCAATTCTTAATGTTGGGGCAAGCTAAACCAGACCTGGTACATAATCCTCCGTGATGACAGAAATATTCTGAATCTGTGTTGTTCAATATAGTAGCCATGTAGAAAACAAACTTATGGTTACCATGGTATAAGGTGGCGGCGGGGATAAATTGAGAGATTGGGATTGACATATACACACTACTATATATAAAACAGATACCTAATTAGAACCTACTATATAGCACTGGGAACTCTACTCAATACTCTGTAATGACCTATATGGCAAAAGAATCTAAAGAAAGAGTAGATATATGTATATGTATAACAGATTCACTTTGCTGTACTCCTGAAATTAACACAACATTATAAATCAACTATCCTCCAATAAAAATTTTAAAAAATTAAAATATATATAGTAGCCATTAGCAAGTACATGAAATATGACTAGTGCAACTGAATTTTAATTTTACTTAATATTAATTAATCTATACAGGTCCATGTAGCTAACGGCTACCATATTGTGCAGTTCAGCTGTGGACACACCCAAACAAGAATTCAAGGTACAAAGTTTGAGAGTTATAGCACCTTCACTAGTGTAATAAACAGCTTGGTCACAACTCACATGGAAGTGGGACTATGGGGGTGTATTTGAGAGAGGAAGGGCTGCCCCTCACTCATGGAGCTGGCTCAGCCTCCCATACATGGGTGTGAAATGGGAATGCTCAGTGTGGCCAGACTCTGACCTTCTAAACTCTTTCCAGCATTTCATAACAAGCACATAATGATCTTGGTTCTAATGCAGTGGTGTGCTGATAAAGATTTAACAACCAGCTCTCAGAGGCAGAGGGAGGAGAAGCCCTGATTGATAACATTTGCCAATTTCTAGGGTGTATCAATAAATAACCTCCCTGTGGATGATTTCAAGCTACCAACACAAAACCACTGAACACAGAGTTGGGAAGTGTGTCCCAACACCAACTGGGGGCCCTGAAATTCCATTTAATTCTGACACTAAGTACCCTCATCAGTGCAGACCCCACAAATGAAGGGCAAATTCCTTCACAAGACTTCCCCCACTTAAGATGCCAGCCACAAATTGCAGGCATCCCCAAGTCACCTGCACTTCTGCTCGGCTGACCACAAATTTAGGAATCTCCCACAATCCCCTCAGGTTCGATGATGTGTTAGAATGGCGCACAGGACTACTTAGGATTACCATCTTATTTTAAAGGGTACAAATGAACAAGTACCTAGGGTAAGGTCTAATGGGTCATCTCATTCACATAAACTCAGGGATGGTGTAAAGCGCTTGTGATAAGTAACAAAGACACTCCTATCACTCAAGAAGTTCCAAGGCTTTTGAATCTCTGTGCCAGGAACACAGATATATTCCTTCTTCTCTCACAGGAGGAGAGGCACTTGATCTGTCTCCTAGGGTGGCTCAGGCCCCCCACTCTTTCCTGGCTCTGGATCCTCCTGGAGAGATTTTAACAATCCTGATATCTGGGTCTCCCCTCCAAGGGGTTCTGCATTAATTAGTATGGGGAGCAACCAGGGCACCGAAGTTTTCAAAGCTCCCAAGATATTCTAATGTGTAGCAAAGCTTCATTCCAACAGACAACCCTCCTCTTCTCTTAGGACCAACAAGACAGACCTCTCTACATAGTTTGCAGGATATAAACCCAGAGGGTGAGGAAATGGAATTAACCATTTTTTTGGTTTTCTAGGATACAAGGCAGAGTTGCACGGGATGTCCCCGGCACTCTTTGGGGCCAGCCATTCTATTCCCTCTATTGTTCCTTCAAGGAGACCAGGCCTGGGATCTTTGAAACCTGGAATTTCTTTATGCCCCAAGCACCCTTCCAGGGCATGGACACACACACACACACACACACACACACACACACACCAATGCTTCCTCTCCATGCCAGGAGATAAGCCTGGTGAGAAGGGGGACTTCTGTTCACTGAAGTGCAGATAGAAAGTGCCTGGAACACAGCAGCCCTTCTGTGAAATGAAGGGCAGTTTTCACAGAAACCCCGAGGGTGTGTGTCGCTGCCGTCATGATTGTCATGTGCGTCCTGTACCAGGCAAAGCTAGGCTTCCTGGGGGTAAGTTAGGTCTGATGGGGATGAGACTTCAGGGTCCACGTTTGTTATTTTAAGTCATTGAAGCCATTTAGGCCATTCATTTTAAATCATTTAGTCATTGTCATTTTAAGTCAATGAAGCCATTCCCAGGGAACTTAAAGCCCTTGGGAAAGTGTGTTAGGTTCTACCCAAGTTTAGCTGACTGAGAGGGCAGGACGCGGGTTTTAGGACGTGGTGTTGAAGGGGAGAATTCCTCAGGCCCCATTTGTGTTCCCCTCTAATCCTTCTCTGGGAGGCGAGAGCAGGGCAGGTGGAATTGTTTAACTGATGGAGCTGGACGCGCAAAACTCTTCAACGTAACTGGAAACTCTGAAAACCGAAAGAGTTTACAGATAAGTAATGCTCACATCTTTCCATGAGATGGTGATCAGTCATCATCCCTAAATAACTATTTAGAGGTGATCCTGAAAATTCTCCTACCGACCTGTCATTACCATTCCTGCACTCATGAATGCCCAGGACTTAATGCGGACCCCCGAGGGGTGTGGCCTCTGCTAGGCCCTGGTGAGCGAGCCTCTGCTTTCATGGACTTTACCATCTGGAAGAGATCTGGGCATCAGACAAGTAAATACTTAAATTATTTGATTAAAATGTTAATGATCTCACAGAGAAGAAGGATGAGGCTTTGTAGGACTGTAATTAATTAAAGGCACATCATCGAACCTGGGGGTCAGAGAGGTTTTGTTGGAAAAAAGTGACATCATAAGCTGAAGTTTGACAGATGAGTAGATGTTGGCATTGATTACAGTCTCACAGAATCGTTAAGCTTGATTCTCTAGCTGACGGGCATGTTGTCCACGGCGGGACAGAATTGAAGCACTCCTGCTGCAGAAGGGACAAATAACATATTTCCTTATATATTTACGTCCTGCTAAGCCAGAAGAAAAGAAATTTACATTTGCCCGCTGATCAGATCGATAAGGAGACTTGCTATCTAAGTCCATATAAAGAGGTTCCCATTTCCTTACCTATTTAAATAGTAGTGTTATTAGTAATACTGATTAAAAAAAAATTGTTATCTGCCTTCATTAACTTTGATATTTCGGGGTCTGTTTCTTGGTTGATATAAACTCAGGTTTTAGGCTTTCGGAAAGAATACAGCTCTTAAGAAGAAGCAGTACCCAACATGACAAAGAACAAGACGCTTCCCGCTCGGTAACCCCCAGGCACAGGCTAAGTGTGGTGAAGAGTTCTAAATGGCCTTGGAAGTTCCACCGTGCAATAGAGTTTCACATGATAAAGCATCATTTGGTCTGAAAGCTACAGAGATTGGGGCCGGGATGAGCGTTATGAAGGCCTAACCGAAAACGCAGGAGAAAAAAAACTTCAGTGTGAGAAGCCTGAGAGCATGAAACAGGCTTTTGCTGTGCCCGTCAGTGTGACTCTGGCTATGACAAATCTATCTTCATGTTGTCCATGCCTTCTGCACTGAGGAAAAAGAAAAGGGGAAAAAACATTCAGGTAGCCAGAGGTGAGTCTGTGTGAACTCAGGGACCCACAGATGAACAAACGTCTCCATCAGCTATTTAATCCAAGCGCGGTGACCCACGGCGGATGAGGCTGAGTGTTGACAATTTCCCCTGTACATGCTATGGTTGTTGTGAGCAGTGGAGAAGCACAGAGGAAAAGTGCATCAAGTACTTCATGAAAGAGCCTGAAGGAAGTGAGTCTAAGACAGGGGCTCTGGGCCCGGCAGCCATGCAGCTGTCTTCTGCAGGAATGCTTGAGAATGGGGAGGACGTTGCAATGGCTGACAAAATGCCACAGAGCACTGTTGGTGCTGAAACAGAGCAGAGAGAAAAATATAGAATCCCAACCGAGGGGGCGCTCGCCATGGCGTCATTCTAGGATCTCCTGAGGCTATTTGACCCATTTCCCACTTTCTAGGCAAAATTACATCTAGCCCGAAGTCATTTCAGACTGGTGGGAATGCACCCTATGTTTGCATCTTGCCATATTGAATCTGCCTGACAAGTCAGCCAGCTGTTAAGAACTCAGCTTTGATGGAAAAGCCATGGGGGACGGTGATAATCATAGTTAACATTTATAATGGCACTTACTGTGTGCCAGGCATGTTTCTAAGTGCCTTATATGAACTTACTGCCCACCACCTTCTTTTTTGTTTTGTTTTGTTTTGGCTGCCCTGTGGGGCATGCAGGATCTTAGTTCCCCCAACCCGGGATCGAACCCGTGCCCCCTGCAGCCGAAGCGTGGAGTCTTAACTGCTGGACCACCAGGAAATTCTCCCCTCTGCCCACCTTCTAATAGTGAGAGAGAAGGACTGCTATAGCCTCTGTTTTACAGTTGGCAAGACTGACACATAAAAAGGACACACGATCTAATGGATATGAATCTGAGCAATCTGACTCCACACTCCAACTCTTAACCACTGTGGGATGCAGTATCTTTTCAACACGGCAGAACTTGTTCTACCACCGTGGTCATATTTCCATTAGAATATTAATGGACAGGTCTGTACAAACAGTGACTCGAAGAATCAGAACTTTTTAGAAACTTTAATCCATTATAATAACAGTGAAAATGGATATAGATTCACATCTATTTAAATGCCTTGCAAGTCTGTATAGAATTGGTTGATAACTTGGCATCTAAATTTGGAACATTCTAGAAACTTTCAATTCTGGTGCATTATGTGTCATCCACCAGATGAGGAAAAAAACCCAAAACCTTTAGGATGACCAATTCCTTTATGATCTTGTCCCTGCACTTCTATCTGGCTTCCCTTCTGTCAACAACTGCCCTCTTGTGCCTTGAACAGCAACCCTACAATCAAAGGCGGTCCATGCTGTCTCCATCCTCAGTGCCTTGTTGAAATGCCCTCCTTCCCCTTCTCTCACTTACCCGACTCACTCATCCTCATCTTGCTTTCTTTTCCCTTCCACTTTCATTGACATATAGTTGACATCCAGCACTGTATACATTTTAGGGTGTACAGCCTAACGATTTGACTCACATACATCATGAGATGATTATCACAACAAAGTTTAGTGAACATCCATCATCTCCTACAGATTAAAAAAAAAATTTTTTTTTCTTGTGATGAGAACTCTTAGGATCTATTCTCTAAACAACATTCTTATATAACATACAGCTGCATTCATTATATTAATCGTGTGTACGTTACACCTCCAGTACTGATGTATCTTATCACCGGAAGTTTGTACCTTTTGACCACCTTCATCGGATTCCCCCTCCTTCATCTTCCAAAGCTCAGGCAAATTACCTCCTCCAGGCCATGTCCCATCAAGGCTGAGTTAAGGGTCTGTCCTGGGTAGTGTCTCTTGTCACTTTTGGCTACTCTCAGAGCAATCTTCATGTGTCTTGCAATGGACCCGAGGGGGGCAGGCGGGGGGTTACCTGCCACACTTGTGGACTGGTGACCCTTAAAGGCAGCTCCAGGAAGAGTACCTTGTACATGGCGGGCACTCAATCAGTATTTGCTGAGCAAATGTGCCAGTTTATGTGGAGGATATAAAATTAATGCGGTCTATATTCGAAAGTCAACTGATAATGTTAATCTTGGGTGACAGGATTAACCAGAAACTCCTTATTCCTCTTTTTTCTTTCCTTTTCCTTCCTTCCTTCCTCCAGTTCTTCCTTCCATCCTTCCTCCCTCACCTCCTGCTTCCACTCTCCCTCCCCTCTTTCTCTCTTCCTATTTTTTGTTACACTTGGTTGCTTTTCTTGGCAATGAGTATTTATTTTGCAATGAGCATTTATCACTTTTATAACTAAATATAGCAAACAAAGTATTTCCATGTTAGAAAAAAAATGAAGTATTGAAAATTAAGAAATAAACCCAGTAATACCCTGAACCAGAGCCATCTTCTGACTGACTGTTGAGTTTTCTGACCAAGATGGCTGAGCTGGGTTGGCAGAGACAGAGGGGTGATACTCTGGGAGTTTTCAGCTCGTCTGGTGTTTTCCCTGGAGTCCTGAGTCCACCCCATCTCTTGGGCCCTACGTGCTGAACTGGAGCATCCCAGACACAGAGGCAAGCACTTCTCTTAAAGACTGTGGTTCCATGTATCTTCTTTCACACGGCATTAAGACAGACACAGCAACCACCCTAACTATTCTGCCAGTTCTCTTCATTATGTTTGACAACTCCTTGGTGACAGAATGGATTTCTCTTTTGTGAAGGCCACGCACATCAGTTGCTCCTCTGGGAAAAAAAAAGACTTTGCGCACATAACGAGCTAGATGGGCTTTGCCACCAGCAAAGCAAGAGCGCCCTTTCTAAGAGGCGACAACATGTCTCCCCTTGGGACCAAAGAGGCAGGAACAGCGATCACTTCTACAGCCAGAAACATCATGGAGGCAAAGAAGCAAAGAGATGGGTATTTTGAGCACCGTCCATGTGTTTGGCACTGCTAGGCAATTTCTCACACCTAATGTGATGTTATCCTCTCAGATCTTTTTTTTAATTTAATTTTTATTTTACATTGGAGTATAGTTGATTTACAATGTTGTGTTAGTTTCAGGTGTAGAGCAAAGTGATTCAGTTTTACATATACATATAACCATTCTTTTTCAGATTCGTTTCGCATATAGGTTATTACAGAATATTGAGTAGAGTTCCCTGTGCTATACAGTAGGTCCTTGTTAATGATCTATTTTATATATAGTGATGTGTATACGTTAATCCTAATTTATTCCTCCCCCATGTTTACCCTTTGTTCATAAGTCTCAGATTTTCTTGAGGTAGAATTCTCTTAAATTTTTATGTGTGAAGAAACTCAAATACAAGGGAGTTAAGAAATTAACCTCCCTAAAGTCATATAACTAGTAAGCGAGAAGCTGGATTTTAAAGTAACCCATAGCCCACGTTGTAAAAGCAACCCAGCCCCCCGAAAAGGGGAGCCCGTGTCCTAATTCTGACTCAGAAAATGACTAGTTATGGGTTATTGGGATATATACTTTTAACTTTGATTATTTTAGATGTGAAGTAAAAAAAGAAAAAAAATCTAGCACCCTGCCCTGGTTGTCACGGGGATAAACTGTTCAGTACCGCAAAGTCTTTCATAGGGGAACAGTGATAATTGAGATTTTTAACTTCCAAGAATTATATTCAAGGAGGGTTTCCACCTCTTTGACTTTGTTCACAGTCTGTTTCTGAAAAAAAAATTGGGGTGGCGGTCAGTGGATATTTACACTCATTTCCTGGTGTAGAAAATCTGAGTAGCAAGAGCACATTCCCAGACTTAAATCTCAGAGCTGTATTTCAGGACCCCCAATGGAGGCAAGTTTCTGTTTCCTGTGAGGTGTGTGCATAGTGTGAGAGAGAGAGAGAGTGTGTGTGTGTGTGCGCGCACGCGCGTGTGAGAAAGAGAGAGAGAGAGGGAGGGAAGAGAGGGGGTGGGAGTGAGACAGAGAGTTCTCTAGAAGCTCTTTGAAGTACCAGTCTATAGAGGTAAACATAAAACAGAGGCAAAGGACTGGAAAAAAAATAAGTTAGTCTCGAGAAGAAAACAGTCTTTAGACAGGAATGAATTTGAATTCGAAGAAAATCAAACCCCTCATCCCTGGCAATACCATCTGCACTGCTTATGAAGCATTGGGTAAGTGTTAAGACACAGCCAGCGAACATTGTGTAGATTTTCAGATACTCAGAGAGGAGCTGTGGAAGTTGGGAAGCATGGAGAGCCGAGCGTTTACCCGGACTCAAGTTCTGGGAGTTGGGGCTCAATATGAGAGTGGGTTTTTGGGAGCTGCACTGTGCAGAGTCAAGCAAAATCCAGAAAGTAGGGCCAGGAGTCAAGTTACATTGGAAACAGAGGGGTGGCCTTAATGTAGCCTCAGTTACGAGGATGGAGACAAGGAGATACAAGCAGGCACAGGACGAGGGACCAGATGATAGAGACGGGAACCCAGAGAAGGCATTAGGGAGAGTGGGTAGAAGATGAAGCAGCATTGGTTTCCTGATGTGCTCGAAGTTAAGCCTGATGTTTTTAATACATACAGTGCCTAAGCGTTAGCCCATGGGAGGGGGAGTGTGTCGAGAACACCAGGGTAATCAGAGAACATCAAACCTTTCCTTTTATAGAAGTGGAGGCAGAGAGTCAGAGAGGACAGACAATTCATGCGAGTGACACAGGAAACAAGAACACTGAAACCACAGCTCAAGTTGCTTGCTGTCTTCTTGGCTATTTTGATAAAAATAGCTACTGACTAGTGCATTGTTTTCAACTTAACTTCAAGACTCCCTCTTATCTTTTTTTTTCATTGTTTGAATTAAATTAATTGATGATAGAAAAGAAGCAGGTGATTTCAGCAGTTCATATGCTTCCTTGAATCAAGGAACCACTGTTTATATGGTGAGCACTGTTGCATGACTCTTTGTTGAAAAATAATCAGTGAACCAACTGTCAATATTAGGTGCTGATTATGTACAATAAAACGATGATAACTAAGTTAACGTCCAGTCTATATTATGTATTTCCAAACTTTTTGCTAAACTAATGAAGGAAATGGGAGAGGGAAATTTTCAAGTTTGAAAATAACTGACATGCAAAAATGACGATGAGACATATGATTTTCAGAAGGAAAAGGTTCATGGGAAAAGAGCTTATCCACGACAGTCAAATGTCAGTGAAGAAGCTGCATATTGATGAGTAGAAATAGTAAAAGGGGGGACAGGAGAAGAGAGATGATGAAATTAAGAGATTCCATTAAAAACTTGGAGATTTTCTTATGAACATGACTATGTAATCAATGCTTTCCTCCTCTTCTCCTGAAAAAGCAAACAAAAACAACTAGCAGGACTTTTTAAATGGTGCAAATTCAACTGTCCATGGAATTTAGAAGTCAGGTAATCTGCAAGCTTCAAATACTTGTAGGGACTTTCAAAAGCCCAAGATTAGACAGAAGCAGAGGGAAGACGTGAAAATAAGGAGCTGAGAGAGTGTTGAGTGGAACAGTAAGAAGCAAATTCTAGGAAGAACCATCAAGAATACTATGGCTGACAGTCAGACAGTGAAATTTCGAGCCGTATCTCTTCTTTGCAACAATGGATGTGTTGTACCAGGATGAGGACAGCTGATGGCAGAAGACATGATGGACTCAATCTGGTTCAGACATGCAAAGGGGAATGGAAATACAAACTTACACAGAAAGATAATATTCACAGGGAGCAATCAGTCTTTGTGGGTGTGGAGAGACAAGCCCATTGTCGTGAAGCCTAGAAAACTATCCTGCTTCATCTCTACTTAGGGATATTCTGCTAACAGCTGGGTCATGAAAAGTCAACTTTTCAAGGATCAGTAATAAAAAAGATATTATAAATAAAAGTGTGGAAAAGATCTGCAAAGCTTTCCAACTGATGGAACAAAGATAAATTGAGATCAGACTTTTTACCATGATTTTTAAGAGCATGATCAGCAACTGCTTCTAAGAAGGAAGACCACAAAGTAGAAATTGAAGAACTTAGGGAGAATACCATGAAACAACTGGGGTTATAAAAATGTGTGGGCAGAACTCAAAAAAGAAATAGAAGAAAAAAAAACCATTATAGAAATGAAAAGGAGGAGAGAATCAACACTGTGAAAAAGACAGAGGGGGGTTTCAGGGACCTAAAGAAATTCTTGAAGAAATAAAATTTGAATAAAATAAAATAGTAAATATTTTAAGCATTAGAGAGGAAACACCAGATATAAACGGTAAGCAAGGTAGATATAACATAAATGTGATTAGAATCCCCAAAGAGGAATTGAGTAGGACAACTATGCACAGATATAATTTAAGTAAAATAAAAGATACAAGTTTGCATACTGGAAACTAAATTTTTGGTGGTGAGCACACTGTAGGGTGTACAGAAGTAGAAATATAATGTTGTACACATGAAACTTCTGTAATGTTATAAATTAATGTCATCTCAATAAAAAAATTTTTAAATAGACAAAAAAAGAAGTCTGCATACTGAATGGCCATGCCGGGAACTAGTAGATACTGACTGAAAACGGTCAACATAAAAATATAATCCAGTAAAATTATTAAAAATAATAAAAAAGAAAACTTTGGGTAGCCAGGTAAAAACATTGTCACAAAAGAGGGGAAAAAAATAGGGCTGGCTTCAGATAGCTCCAGTGTAACACTCAATACCAGAAAATTATGGTATTGAATGTTATATTCTGGTATCTTCAATACCAGAATACTTACGAGAAATACAAGAAAATAAATTATAAGCCAAAGATTTACATCAGGCCAAGCTCTCCTTCCCCTATAATGAATACAGAAACCAGTTTTGGATAAAACTCAGATAATAGTGTTCCCATAGACATGTGTTGGGGTAATTAAAGGGTGAATTTTATTCAACTAAGAGTTTACTGAGAAAACGACAGCAAAAGGACTCAGGGTAATGAGGAAAATATTTAACTGTATAAATAAGTTTAAAACGGTGGATCAGTGGGACAGGATAAAGTGCAGCTATATGCCCAGACAAAGTGCAAATCTGGTGACTAACAAAAATGGGATAGGAAGAGGCAAAGAATGTGAGAGGTAGAGGAAGTTTGCTGGTTGCCTCATCTGTATTAGCCGGGAATCAAAGATACTTAAATCTCACAAACCAGGATATAGAAACATTAGCATACTTAAAAGTGTATAGCTAAGTATTAAGAAAGGTAACATTATTAACAGAATTTGGGTCATGGAGAGTGAAGAGGAGCTATAGTCAAGGAAGAAACATTCTCCTGATAACATATAAAGTTGCAATTATAATGGTAAGCAACCTCTGACACAAAAAATTTTTTTAATCTCTGTACATGACAAAAGTGCTACTCACAGAGTGAGGAAAACACATAGGAAAAGACCTTTAAAAAATCATAAACACATAAAGAAACAGGTAGACCTCAGGCTAAATGTCTCTATTATATTAATAAATATAAACGAGTTCAACATTTCTGTTAGTAGAAAAGATTTCAGGTTGGATCATAAAACCAACTCACCTCTATACTAGATAAAAGTAGCACTTCAGAAAGCATGAAGATCAAAGTATGGGTAGAGGCAGACATGTCAAATGCAATTGAAAAGGAGGCAGGATCACAAACTTTTAATATCAGACCAAGTGGAATTCAGGCCAGAATAAGAAAAGAAGGACATTTTATAATGCTAACTTGTAAAATCACGATGAAAACATGTCACCCCTGCACTAAACAGCAGCGACGTTTATGAGAAAGATTAAAGGAGACACAAGGAGAAGTAAACAGAAGCAAACTGGTGGTAAGAAACCTTAGTTCTTCTCTTCCAGCCATGACAGATAAGTGCAGAACATTATGAATACAGAAGTTTTAAGTAATGTTATATGATAGATTGATACATAACCTAACATTCTATCCTGACAATAGAAAATTCATACCTTTTAAAATGGCCCTGGCCTCTCATAAAAGTAGACGACACATTGGGCCCCAAAGAAATCCTCAATCAATCCCCTAAACTAACAACAATACAAGCAATATTTTCTGATCAGAGTGCAGCAAAACTAGTGGTTGATAAAATTGTATAACTAAAAAGTCTTTAAACCTGAAAATAATTTTTAAAAGCCGTTATCTCTTGAATACTTCTATAAACCCTATAGTCCTTGGGTAAAAGATGAAATACAAATGAAAACTATCAAGTGTCTAGATAGGCTCTGTCTAATATGGTTGACATCCGCCATAGGTGGCTGCTTAAAATTAAATTAAATTAAAAATTGAGTTTCTCTCTCACACACTCAAACCACATTTTAACAGCTCAATAGCTACCAGAGGCTAGTAGCTATCACACTAGACAGGGCAGATACAGAAAACTTCCACTGTCACAGAATGTTCTATTGGATAGCACTCGTCTAAAATATAATTATAACAAAAACACTACCTATGATAACGTACAGGGAATAGCTAAAGCAGTGCACAATAAAATCTTCATAGCATTAAAAACATATGTCAAAAATGATGAAAAAAACACAAAAAGTTAGGAGAAGACCTTCAACGTTGGCCTTTAATAATGATAAAGGCTATTAAAGGCTCATGAAGGATTTAACGAGTTAGAAAACAGAAAAAATGTAGCACCAATAAATAACTTCAAAAACTACTTATAAGAAAAATATATGAATTACTGGAAAAGCTACTTTTTACAGAGGGTAAAAATTCAATATAAAAAAATAAGAAACAAAAGGGAGTATACCAAAGGAACAGAGAAAATGAAAATTATGAGACCACTTTGCTCAATTCTGAAGATGATTTCAATACCTGGAAAAAATGGATAATTTTCCAGGAAAATGTAACTTACCAAAGCTGACACCAGATGAAATAGAGAAAAATGTAAAATGACTTATTTCCATAGAAAAATCAGAGAGATAACAAAGAGGTAGGCAGCTTCACAGGGAAATGCTACCAAAACTAAGGAGCAGAGAATTTCAATGTTGTGGAAACTATTGCAGAGCATTAAAAAAACTCTCCAAATTATTTTTTTAAAGCAAGTATAATATTAATACCAAAATGTGATGAAATTTTTAAAAGCCTTATCAACAAACTTTATTTATGAATAGTAATTCCAAAACCATAAATAAAATATTAACAAATGGAATTCAGCAACACGTTAAAATAATTATAATCACGTTAGACCTAGCCTAGAATTCAAGGATGATTCAATAGTTGGAAATCTAACTTATCATATTAGTAGAAAAATCTTGTGTTTCTCTACATAGTCTCTCAAATGACATTTTTAAAAACTCAATAACCATTCTTGATGAAAATAATCAATAAAGTTGGAATACATGGACACTACTTTAGCATGATAAAATATGTGTATCTCAGTTCAAAAGCCAGCACTAGGGACATTCCCATTAAATATCAGAATCACATCCAGGTTGCCCACCAACATCATTATTATTTAATATTTCACTGTAGAATTAAATATGATATTTAACAAAAGAAAAAAATTCAGACTTAAAGATGGAACAGAAAATATAAAACCATCATTCTATGCAGAAGACAATATAACTGAATACTTGGAAAACTAAAATGAGCCAATTAATCAATTTTTAAAACTATAAGAGAATTACTAAAGTACAAAATTATATAGAAATCAATAACTCATATATATGAAGAGTAGCCCATTAGAAGATAGAATGGAAGCAAAGACCTCTTTTATAATTGTAATCCAAAGAAAACATAGACAAAACTTAACACAAAATGTGCAAGATTGAGGTGGAGAAGACTTGTAAAACAGGAATAAAAGACTGCCTTATTCCATCTGGGCTGCTGTAATAGGACACCACAGAATGGGTGGCTTCTCAACAGACGTTTATTCCTCACAGTTCTGGAGAGGCTGGGAGCCCAAGATCAAGGCACCAGCAAGCAGACTTGGTGTCTGGTGAGGATGTCTGATGAGGACCCACTTCTTGGTTCATAGACGGTGTGTTCTTACTGTGTCCTCACCTGGAGGAAGGAGCAAAGCAGCTCTGCCTCATGACCTGATCTCCTCCCAAAGTCCCCACCGCTAAATAGCATCACACTGGGAGTTAGGGTTTCAACATATGAGGTTTGGGAGGACACAAGCAATCAGTCCATAGCAAAGACACAAAAGAAGACATCTACGCTTAGACTTAGCAATTACACTTCTGGCCACTTATCTCGCAGATGTCCCGGCAGATATTGAAAAGATGTATCACAAGAATTACAGCGCTGTCTGTAATTGCCGAAGATTGGAAATTAACAAAATATCTATGCATGGTGAGGTGGTTAGTAACACAGGGCATCTACTTGGACAAATACAAATAAAGGAACTTTCTATATATTGATATGGAAAGATGTCCGAGCTATAGTATTATCTGAAGTAGCAAGATGAAGAACAACGTGATTAGAGTTTTCCTTTTGGTGTTAAAAAGGGAGAAAAGAATATATACTTACCTTTATTTGTATGCATTCCTACTTAGGAAGGAGACATCAGAAATCCACGACAATGATAAACTGCAGATGGGTAGTAGGCATTTGAAGGAGTCTTTTCACTGCATCCCTTTTAATATATTTTAACTTGTTTAAACTATGTGTGTGAATTACCTATTCAAACGTACATATAAGATATTTAGAAGAAATACTCATGCAGATCATTTAGAGAATGGTGCATGTCAGCCTACGCTAGTGTCTCCATCACTGCCTTAAATCAGAACTTGGAGCCTGACTGCGAGTGTTGCAGGGTGCAGGGGGTTGGAAGGCTGCTGATATACCCCCTATGAGGCTATGGAGAGGTTTTTTTCTGGAACCTGGCTTTAAATGAAAAACACTCGCTCTAATTTTCCAGTGTGCTCAAGTCAGTGAAATACTTAAACAAATGTCCCAACTGCTGTCGGCTGTCCCCCCAGAGTGGACAGAGTTTTCCTGGATGGTCCACTGGTTCCTGCAGACTGCAGAGCTCTTCAGAGATGGCAAGATTGAATGTGGAAAGACAAACTCAGTAGCACTGGTATTAGTGATTTTTCTCGTAAAGGACCATATTTTGATGGGATATCATTGAAGCTCTATGTTTAATGACTTCTGTGACATACTCTTATCAGGCAGATCCAACTGTATTGGGGCAAATTGATCACTGTGCTGTTTACTCCACATAAATTATCTTTAAGGTGTAGGGGGATATACATCTATTTGGATATCTGTACTTAACTGACTGCAGACCGTAGTGGACTGGCCAGTTCTGTCCTTCTTGCAGGTGCTGGGAAATGATAAGAGCTCAACCTATGTTAGAAGCAACAACCACACACAAGGGGTACAGCTTGTTTTTTTAAATATATGTCAACCAGAAGTTTAAAGGATGAGAATTGCAACCGTCCTTCCCTCCACCCTGAATATTAATTTAGAATAATTTAGAATAACAAATATTTTAATGTGTACCAGGACGGTGCCACTTCCTTGCTTTGGAAAGGAATATGCACAGTTTGTGTGAACATTCACCCACCACCTGATCTACACCTGCCCAGGGCTCCTAAGAAACTGTGTGAAAGATAGAAATCCATCTTCCTCTGTCAGTTTCAGAAGGTTGCTGCCACCTATAGGTGTCTGTGAGCATCTGCACATCGGTGATGTCTAAGAGTGAAGGGAGAGAAAAACCCAAGCAAAGGAGCAGAGAGAATAAAGAGGCATGATTATATGGAAGTTAAGGGCCACACAGAGAGCAAAGGAAGCCATCCTCTCTGCCTGTGACACAGCTCGTTCCAACCTTCGCCTCTGTCATTTAGAATCCTTAGGGCACCCAAGGGCCTTTAGGGGACTGACATAAGGTAATCCACTTTACTAGACCCATGATGGGGAAAGGAGAAAACCAAAGGAAAAAAAAAAAAAAGCAAACTCTTGACTCAGAATCTTAGGGCTACATAAATTCTACTCTACAAAAGGAACCAGCCACCACCCTGGGCTTGTCGGCTTAGCCTCTGCGGTGTATTTATAGTCAAATGTATTTTTTTCAATTAGTTCTTCAAAAGTATTTGTTTCCTTTGCATATATTCTATAAGTCCTAGAGTCATTAACTCTAGTAGGTGGAGAGGACTTTTGAAAGCGATCCAGTCTACACTTTAACCCCAAGTATGGAGGTTCCTCAAAAAAACCAAAAATAGAGTTGCAGTATGATCCAGCAATCCCACTCCTGGGCATATACCCAGACAAAACTATAATTCAAAAAGATACACGCACCCCTATGTTCATAGCAGCACTATTTACAACAGCCAAGACATGGAAGCAACCTAAAGGTCCATGGACAGATGAATGGATAAAGAAGATATGGTACATATATACTATGGAATATTACTCAGCCATCAAAAAGAATGAAATAATGCCATTTGCAACAACATGGACGGACCTAGCGATTATCAAACTAAGTGCAGTAAGTCAGGGAAAGACAAATATCATATGATATTACTTATATGTGGAATCTAAAATATGATACAAATCAACATACCTATGACACAAAAACAGATTCACAGACAGAACAGACTTGTGGTTGCCAAGGGGGATGGAGGGAGGAGGTGGGAAGGATTGGGAGTTTGGGATGAGCAGATGCCAACTATTGTATATAGGATGGATAAACCACAAGGTCCTACTCTATATAGCACAGGGAACTATATTCAGTAGCCTGTGACAAGCCATAATGGAAAAGACTATGAAAAAAATATATACAGATATGCATAACTTAGTCACTTTGCTATACAGAAGAAATTAATTCAACATGGTAAATCAACTATATTTCAATAAAATTTAAAAAATTAAAATCTATATCCTGAACATGTCTGTACACGATCACAGCCCTGCCCATCTTTCCAATTTCATCTTGAACCCCGTGCCATCTCTCTCATCACCCTCCAGCCACACAGGCCCCTTGATACTTTTCCTCCTCACTCACTGTTTCTGCCTTGGGGTCTTTACCCTTCTCATCCTTGTACTTAGAACCCTCGGGTCCCAGCTCTTCCCATGGCTGCTTCTCACGCTTCAGCTTCACCATCATTATTGTTCCAGAGAGTAGCCCTTCTTCCCTCCTTGTCATTGTCAATCAAATCATCCGATTTATTTCCTTCTGTTTTTGCTTTTCAAAGGGTTTTTTTGCTTTTAGTTATTTACTAGTACCTGCTCCCTTCACTAGAATATAAGCTCATCTTGTTCCCAATGATGTCATAAAACAAAATAGATGCTCAATACATATTCATTGAATGGATAACAAATGACTCTCTCAAAAGTTATTGAAAAACGCCAAACTACTCCTTTTTCAAAGTCCCCAGAAACTGATAACAAAAGAAGGAGAATCTAGAACTGTGTCCCTGGTGAACTCTGTCTCTCACTGAACTTTTCTGATGCCCGGCATCTTTCCAGGGCCGCCTGTTCTGTGCCGCAGGTTACCCCTTCATTTGGTTTACTGTACGTCCCATGAGGAAAAAAAGAAATTTGCCTTTAAATAGTACAAATTAGCCCTTCCAGTTAAATCAGGATGAAATCATCTAACACAGTCTATTTGGTACCATTTCACTCCAAGGGACAATAAATACCAAATCTGATCACATGGACAGAGTGGTTTGTCGGCGACTCAAGCCATGTATATTCTCTAAATAAACGTGCAAAGCATCAGTGCCTCTAATTAAAGTCAGCACCCACCGTGGCCTCAATTTCCTTGAGATGTGTTCCTCCGAAAACCAAGAAAATCTCACTTGTTTTTTTCTGACCCAGAAATGCTGCTCAATGGCCTTGTCTGGTCATTAATGTATTCGAGGAATCAACTCTTCTCTTCCGCTCCCTTTGTGAAAATTGTAGACATTTTCCATACAGCATGAGCGCTGGGAAGTGAGCTTTACATGCAATTTGTCATTTCCTGACCATGTTATTTTGCATACCTGAACTTGATTCTCCTTGTTGTTGACAAAGCCTGGGTCATGACATCTCTTCTCCACATATAAAGGACCAAAGGAAATAATACTATGTGGAAATGCATTTTGAAATCTGAAAAGACCAAATATAAACGACTCATTCTTGTTCTGTTTTACTTATAAGAGGACATCTAGAAAAATGACCCTGTGGTGTGGTTGAGAGCTCACTGGACCAGGAGACCTTGTGCATGGGGCTGACCTTGACTGAGACATAGCATCTTGACCTTGAAAATGAGGAACTTGGATGAATTCATCCTGCAGGTTTTTCCAGCTCTAATGTGTGAAGATTTGTTATTGCAAATAAGGCTTCAGATATTAAAATGCAGTGACAGTGTCTTCCTTCTTCTCTCAAACCTATCTACATTTTATTTATAGGCGAAAAGCCACATTCTGTGAAAGCCCATAGAATTGAAATGCTGAATACTTTTATATTTACTGTTAAATATTTATTTAGAGCTCACCATATGCCAGACACAATGATTCAAACTTTTATGATCCTATAGCGCTTAAAAAGCACTTTTACTGTGTCTGCTGTGAGCCTCTCAAATGGCCTCTGATGGAAGGCAGGACAGCAATGAACAGGCCCATTTCACAGAGAGCGAAGAGGGAGGGGAGAGGAATTGTGAACTGCCCAGTTTCTCAGATCCCATTAGTGGGGTGCAAGTCAGGTCACAAACTTGGATTTTTGAACTTACAGTAACTCCCCTACATATGAACAAGTTCCGTTCCAAGAGCACATTTGTAAGTCCAATTTGTTTGTAAGTCCAACAAAGTTAGCCTAGGTACCCAACTAACACAATCAGCTATATAGGACTGCACTGTAATAGGTCTCCATTGTTACTGCTTGGCGCTTCTCAGGAGTACCAGCTACATCACTGCTGCTTTTACGCTTGCTTCCGGACCTCCTGGGCTTGAAATAAAGATACTGTACTACTGTACTCTATACAGTGCTGTACAGTAAAGCACACAAAAGCACAACCACTTGTAGAGGAGGCACACGGATGACAATGTACACCAGACACTTGAACTGACTTACGTGATTGGACGTGCAAACGCACGTTCGCATCTTTGAAAGTTCACAAGTTGAAAGTTCATATGTAGGGGACTTGCTGTATGTTCTTTCAACTCGGGTATATGGTTATGGGACAGTTACGGGGTTCTCAAGCTGGCAACTGACTAAGACAGCTCCAGGACTTTGGCAGGACTTTGGCAGATAAAGCTCCCATAAATGGGATAGGGTTAGAACATCAGAACCCTCAGACGTATCAAGAAAACGTAGTTTCTATAGTCTGTGCAGCTCCTCTTAGGAGGCCCCACTTCCCTTCCGTTGGTGTGATTCCATGATTTGAACATTGGCTTCAGGTTTAACTTAGTCGTTTGGGAAAATTTCTAGTTCTTTCAGTTTTATCCTTCCCTCTATTTGGCCCTAAGACAATGTCTGGGGCTTGAGAGAATCTGGTGGAGGGAAGAGAGCCTTGACCTAGTGTGGTCTTCAAGTGTGTTGCTGGGCTGTGCCCTTCCAGTTGGCCAAGTCCCATTCCAGGGTGTCCTGGTGGTATCTGTGGGGATGCCCGTGGTGGGTAAACTTGTGCACTATCCTTTTCCATTGTCAGCGCTGGGCAACCATGTCCTCCTGAGTGCACCTCCCCGCAGCAACCACAGGCCTTCCAGACACCTCTGAGTCGCGATTATTTCTCCTCCGCTTTGCACTCAAGGCCCTTGTCATTGCCCCGCTGAATCTAGCTCCAGCTAAAGAAATCACCTGACTCAAAACTCACTGCAGCCTTCAGACCTGAAGCTCCATTTCCCCTGGTCACAGCCTCTGGGAGGGCACGCAGCCATGGAGAGCCGGTGACCCATCACATTCTCGCGCCCTCTCTCTCAAAACTCAACAAAGGACTCAGAAACTATAGTCAGCATAGGCCAGGGGTTTGAGCCAAAAGATCCTCTATCAGGACCGGTACCACGGCAAGTCAAAGCCATATGTAACCTTAAATCACATGGGAACAAGAAATTCATAAATTGTCATAATAATCATGACTACTATTTATCGAAGTGCTCATCGTGGTGGGTACTATGTGAAGTGTTTTACATGTATTATTTGTTTAATTTTTCTAACTCCCACCAAGATATAGATAGATAGATATGGACCTATCTATATCTTATATCTAAATCAATCTATCTATCCTTCCATCATATCTATCTATCTATCTACCTACCTATCTATCCATCTATCTATCTAAAAATATACTCCAGTGGTTTTTAACTGGGGGCAATTTTGTCCCCCAGGGATATTTGCAATACCTATCTGGAGACATTTTTGGCCTCGAGTGGGTAGACACCAGAGATGCTGCAAAACATCCTATAATGCACAGGACAGTCACCTCAAGAAAGAATTATCTAGTCCAAAATGTCAATAATGCCAAGACAGAGAAACTCTAATCTCCCCACGTGTAGAAGCTGGTTTCATAAATGGGAGGGTTTCTAGATATAATAATAATAATAGCTAACTTCGAGGGAGGACCATTTCCACATACTCGCTTATTATCATCCCCATCTTACAGTGGAGGAAACTGAGTCTTAGAGCATAATTTACTCAACTGACACATTTAGTAAAGGACACAGCTGAAATGTAGACCAATTAAACAACTGAGTCTAGATTCTTAACCATTATGTCGTACTGGTCTTTAATATACTAGTTTCATTGCAGTTTTTTTCATCGTGTTGGTCTGATAAGCCTAATCTTTTTGACTGAAGAAAGCATGTGTGGCTGAAGGGGGTCTGTGCTGCACCAAGCAGAACCTTCTTGCAAGTAAAATGAAAATGACTTTGCAACAACTGGGGGAGAGATTATAAACAAATAAAAGCGTCTGGTTCACTCCAGTGCACTGATTTACGACCAGCAGTAGAGTCCCTCTGAGAAAGAATATTATAGGATGCTTCATATTTGGCATCAACTACGCTGCCTCTAGCTGAGGAAACTGGCAGGTTCTCACCTTCTCATATAAATATTTAAGCGCACCACACTGTCATTTATTAGGTTTTCTGAAGACTCCAAGTGTGAGCGTCTTGTCCAGAATGCTGACTTTCTAAGGATGCTTTATCTGATCATCTGGAACTTAAAAAAGAATTGCTTTTGGGCCATTGGGGGATTTCAGAACCACTTCTGGGAGCCATTTCTCTTTTGTAAGATTGAGACCACCTTCGCTATCATTGCTGGTTTGCTCTGTGTAGCAACTGGTATTGAGGGCCTTTCCTGGCACGTGGGATGTGAGTCATCTTCCTTTGATACAAATGTGGAAAACAACGCCCAGACTCCCCTTTTGCTGTCGGCACAAAGTCAAGTTGAGTTCTCCTGGCCCACTGAGGACTGTAATCCCAGACCTGGGTATCCCATGAGGGAGGAAGTAAGGTCTAGAGATGGGTAATGCCAGCCAGAAGAGAGAGCCTCTCATATTCATTGAAAAATATTAATTGGTCTCAGTTCATTCCCCCAGGGACCACTGGAAATAGTCTCATTGTGACTTTGAAGGACAGAGAATGACCCCAGGAACTGAATCCCTAGGAGACTCAGACATCCTTGCAAGTGATGTTGGCTGGGTCCCTGGGCATAAATGGAGCTGTGATCGGTGTTGAAGAATCTGGGAGTGTGTGTAGGGGAGGAGGGCAAAGAGCTGGGAAGGTCAGATAGAATCTGGAAAAAAGATCAAAATAAGGAATGGAAAATAAATACTATAAAATAGATAACCAACCAGGACCTACTATATAGCACAGGGAACTCTACTCAATATTCTGTAATACCTATATGGGAAAAGAATCTGAAAAAAAAAAAAAATATATATATATATATATAAATGAATATGTATATGAATATATAAATAAATATATATATGAATATATATGTGAATATATATGGATATACCTATGAATATATGTATGAATATATCTATAACTGATTCACTTTGTTATACCTGAAACTAACACAACACTGTAAATCAACTATATTCCAATAAAATTTTTAAAAAAAGAACTACTTAAGATTCCATATCATTCCTTATTCAAACGTTTTGAAGACTGCAAAAATGAGATTCATCAACTCTTTTCCTTAAAAAACAAAAAAACCTTTGGGACTTCCCTGGTGGTGCAGTGGTTAAGAATCCGCCTGTCAATGCAGGGGACAGGGGTTTGATCTCTGGCCTGGGAAGATCCCACATGCCGCGGAGCAACTAAGCCCGTGCGCCACAACTACTGAAGCCTGCTCACCTAGAGCCCGTGCTCCGTAACAAGAGAAGCCACCACAATGAGAAGCCGGCACACCGCAACGAAGAGTAGCCCCCGCTCACCGCAACTAGAGAAAGCCCGCGCGCATCAATGAAGACCCAGCACAGCCAAAAATAAATAATTAATTAATTAGTTAATTTTTTAAAAAGCCCTTTACCTCCCAAGCCTACTGAGAGGGGAGGGACAACCCTCTCCTCCAAGGGGAAACCAGTTCGATTTATTGCTGTTTCATGGAAGCAGCTCGATCCACCAGGGATGAGCCAAAGTGGGGCTTTTGTTTAACATTAATGGCTGAGGTTGGCTCTTAAAAGCCTGTCATTTAAATGAACAAAGGAGCAATTGCTTCCTGACAGCAGTGGTGGGAAAATGGAAGCCTGGGCTTTGATGTTTCACCCACAAATCTCCACTCATCTACTTACTCCACTTTATCCCTTGACCTGTCTGTTTAATCATTTCACCTCCTTTCTGCAAAGAATTACTGCTGTCTCTAGCACACGCAGTGATCTTGCTGCTTGGTGATTTCAAGTACCCCTTTGACAAGAGGTCACTAACTATTGCTCACCCATCCTTTCAGCAATAAATAATATGGGTTCTTCCCTTTGGGTGTGGGCTAACAGGTGAATGGAGATTAGGGCAAAGGGTTGGACTGGTCACTGTCTGGAAGAGGGAAGCCTGTGGCTCCCGCTTCACCACCTGGAGGTCAAGTCCAGCATCCGAATCACCCATCTGAATCACTCCCACAGTGCCTGGATAAAAGCAGAATCACCATATTATACTAAAGCACCACAGTTGCTCTGAAAATACTAAGGACTATCTCTGTAAGCAGATAGGTTCGGGGGTCCCCAGGAGAAAGAGAACCAGCTTTCTTAGACCATTTTGGTCTAAGCCATTTTGTGATCTAAGCCTGGCCACAGTGCTTGCCCTTGAACAAGTCTTCTTCATCAATGTTCTTAAAGGAAACAAGGGAATGCAGGAACAAAGGAAAAGCAGTCAAAAACAATAGTTCAGCAATAAAAACAGAGTCCTAGTTCCTCCTCAAGGGATATACAACATAATATATCTTTGAGTTCTGCAGGGACTAAGGTCCCCACCCACGTGGAGGACAGATGATGACGTTGACCCTCCTGACTTCAACCAACTAAGGCTTGGACTCTGTCAACCTCTGCGCCAATTCTATGCTGAATTCTCCTCTGCTCCAGTCCCTTCATGAATATGCATGTACCCTTAGCTTAAAACTTCCCCAATTTTGCCGTTGAGGAGACACTGCTCTGGGAAAGATCCTGGTATTCTCCTCACTTGCTGTAAGTCATAAATCCTTCCTCCACCTGATCTCCGGCTTGGTTGTGTCTATCAGCTGGACATCCACCAAGAGGCGAACCTAGTTTTCAGGTAACATGTTGGATAAAGAATATACCATCACTGCAGAGTATTCCTTTGTTTTACTGTATTTGAGGGAGGAAAGGGACTTAGTTTTCCCAGTGGTCCCAACTTTGAAAGCAGCAAGAGAAAAGTGAGAAGTCTACAGATTCTGTTGGACTCGCTTAGAGCCACTTTTAACCCAGGAGACATCTGTGTCTCCCCCGCAGACCTGCGAAATCCCAACACTGGTCGAGACAGTCCTGGTCTGAAATCTCTAAAAAAAAAAATTGTCTCGGACAAAGTGAGAGAGTGGCATGGACATATATACACTACCAAATGTAAAATAGATAGCTAGTGAGAAGCAGCCGCATAGCACAGGGAGATCAGTTCGGTGCTTTGTGACCACCTAGACGGGTGGGATAGGGAGGGTGGGAAGGAGATGCAAGAGGGAGGGGATATGGGGATATATGTATACATATAGCTGATTCACTTTGTTATACAGCAGAAACTAACACACCATTGTAAAGCAATTATACTCCAATAAAGATGTTAAAAAAAAAAAAAAGATTGTCTCTTTCTCTGTTCCAAACTTCACTTTTATTTCCCCCAAGAAATATACAATGAGGCTTAGGAGACAGTACGGTGCAGGGACTAAGAATGTGGAACCTGCTGTCCTATTGAAGGGATTTGTATCATATTTCAGACACTTGCTGGTAGTGGGACCTTGAGAAAATTTAAGCTCCAGTTCCCTTATCTGTAAAATGGTGATAATAACTTTCACATAGTAGTATTCTTCTGAGGGCTAGAGTAGCCCACAGACTTGGTATTGTGCCTGGTACATAATAAATGTTTGATAAATGTCAGCATTGTTAAGAATTATTATTGCCTCTAACTACTACTATTAGCAGCACGTACGCTATGGAATTCAAGTTAGATGAGTCACCAATGCCATCCTACATTGCAAATTGCCTAACTGTGGTCTTCCACAAGGAAAATGCTTAATAAACATCCTGAATTTAGAAGGAAAGGTGAAAGAGAAGGAGAGAGAAGTCACAAAACACTCAATAAACATTGATTAAGTGGCTGGCAATGTGGGGACTTGCATATAAAAGAATCTGTCAACTCTTGTCACTCCCTGCCCCTTTCTGAGGGCCTAACCATGAGTGGTCCCATGGGCACAGTCAAAGGCCTGTAACAGGAAAGAGCATGGAACATGCAAAGGATGGACAGGAGCTCAGAGGCGGAGCACATAGAGTAAGGATGGGCAGTAAGCCTGCGAGACAGGAAGGGCAAAGCCATGCAGGAAGTTTTAGGTCATGGTGAGGACTTTGGTCCTTATCCTAAGAGCAATAAAGCCACAAAAGAATTTTAACCAAGGAGTGTTATATGATTACATTTGTATTTTGAGAAGACTACTCTTGAGAGCAATTTGGGTGGGACTAGAGTAGAAGAAGGTGATAGATCCGTTAGTAGACCATTGCAGCTGTCTAGGCAAGAAATGGATTCGCTGGGACCTGGGTTGGGGTGGATGAAGTAGAAAAAAGTAATCTGGAGTCAAAATCAAGAGGACATGTTTATGAATTAATGGAGGAAGGGGTTGAAAAAGAGGATGGTCTCAACTCTGAGTCCTAGGGTCGACTAGTAGGACTGTATGGTTGGTAGGGCCATACCTGAGTCCATTTTGAGATGCTCTTGAGATATCAGAAATATGAACTAGAATGCTGGCTATGCCAATCGGAGCTCAAAAGACAGGTTAGAGCTGAATTTAGAAGTCATTAGATGGTAATAAGAATTTTGCAGCATTAGCCAAAGTAAATGAGAAGTTAAGGGTATTTTAAGGTCAACGATTCTTGAGTGTGTACAAATGCTGAGGAGAACGAGAGAGAACATTGGAAGATTCAGGAGGAAGAAAGAATAATTAATTGCATAAGGAATTCTATCAATTTGTCTGTGTTTTGAAAGAATTTATACCTTTCATACTTCAAAAAGGATTCAAAATAACATAATATTTCAAAATACAACGAACAAAACAAAAAAGGATCAATGGTTGGGACTGATTTTTTTTTAATATTTAAAATCACTATCAGAAGATGGTAATGCATTCAGGGGTCTGGGATTAGTTGACCTGTCAGGATGACTGAAATTAACGAAAATCCTCAGTGGGATCAAATCGACCCCAAACTTGATTTTGTAAATGAAATTTTATTGGCGCACGAACATGCCCATTCACTTATGGATTGTCAATGGCTGTTTTCCCACTACAATGGCACAGTTGAACTGAGATTGTATGGCCTGTGAAAACCTAAACTATTTACTAACTGTACCTTCATAGAAAAAGTCTGTCCATCCCTGCAGTAGGAGGACTGGATTTTCTCACTAGAAGAGAAGTCCGAAGGCCGGACAATCTCCAGGATGGTTGCCTCAGGGGATCAACCACGTCACTCCTGCACTAGTTTCTTCCCATTTCTCGGCTCTTCCCTTCTCAGTGTGTGAGTTTCCTCCGGAGGCTGGGGCTTGTCACGGTTGCAAGAGGACTAGGGCAACATGGTTTCCACAAAGTAGGTGAGACCGTGAAACCTCGTCACCAATCATGGAATCTAATTGTTTTTTCCTCTTGTTCTGATTGAACCTACCTGGATGGCATACTCCCCCGGACTGATTAGGGTCACAAAGGAAATGACACAACACAAATGGCGGAGTAATGGGATGGTGTGGGGAGGTGGGAGGCTGAGGGAGCTTATTTTCCCAGTGGGTAACGTCACCTTCCTCTGAAGAACAAAGTTGTGCAAGGCAGGTGGGCTCAATTCAAGAGAATTAGAATTCTCCTCGGGGAGAAAATGGATACTAGGTAGACAACCTACAAACATGAATCACCATCACCGCTCCCTGCATTTAAGCAGCACATGTATTCAGCGCTTCCTAGCCAAGACATATGATAATAATGATGATAATGATAAGTTTTGAATTTTATGACAAAGGAAAGCATCTGATTCTATCTATATAAGTTCTTCTGCAAAAACAGTCTTTCTCCCAGCAGCTCCAATAGCATGTGTTAGAGGCTCAGACTGAAAAGAGGTGGAAGAGACAGATCCCCTAAGCCCTCCTTCCTGGAACAGGACTCTGCGGGGGGAGAGAGAGAGAGAGAAAGCAGGAGTCAGGCGAAAAGAATTTTAGATGTGAGGTATTCAAAGGTGCTTGAAAGTGAAGGAGAAGAAACGGAGAAAAGGAGACATTGATGATAAAGAAAGGAGAAGCAGATAAAAGTGTTACCGGGGAGCTTAACGTAATCCACATAGCAGGCATGTGATCTGCAAATATCAGTTAAAAAAGGAAGCAGAAGCTGGGAGGGGAAACTGACATACCCCTGTTTTCCATTGTTCAAGTCACATCCTTCCGCGCTCTTAACTCATACCTTCATTGAGAAGATTCTTCTTTTAGAAGTTCTCCCAGTGTGGTTTTGGTGTCCAACCTTGTCCCCTCAGGCTTGGACTTCTGTATATTTCTACATAAACACTCACTTCATCTCCACAAGGAAGGCATATTTCTCCCCGTGGGCATGTTCATGGGAAAAGATTTCCATGCAGGGCCTTGGAGACTTTGTCCCATCATAATTTCTTGTTAGCTTGAAACAACTTCATCAGTTTTCCTTTCAAAAAATCCTTTCCTTATTTCTTTCCTCATTTTAATTCGGAAGACAAGCAAGTCCCCACCCAGCAGAGTACGATAGAAATCTTAGTGACAAAAAGAGATTTAGAGAGACTTAGAATGTGTGACTTGTGCAAGATTCTTTTTTTTTTTTCCATTGAAATATAGTTGGTTTACAATGTTGTGTTAGTTTCGGTGTACAGCAAAGAGATTCCGTTTTATGTACATATATATATATTTTTCAGATTCTTTTCCCTTATAGATTATTACAAAATGAGTATAGTTCCCTGTGCTATACAGTAGGTTCTTGTTGGTTATCTATTTTATATATAGGATTGTCAATATATTAATCCCAAACTCCTAATTTATCCCTCCCCCCACAGAGATTCTTAATAAATTGGAATTTGCCCAGTGGGTGGCTTAAACGAGGGATTTCCTTAAGTTCCCCCTATGGTCACTCCCTGGAGTGTACTTTGAGATACATTTGTAATACTAATTGAGTACCTTCTCTAAACCTTGCATTTCACATACCTTGTGGAATTTCGTCCTCACGATAACCTTGCAAATATAGCTTATTAACCCATTTTATAGACAAGGAATGAGGTTCCCAGAAATGAATTTCCCACACTCAGAACTGGAATTTGAATGTAGGTCTATTTACATTACAGACAATTTCCACTGTCTCCCTGCCACACTTTCTTACATAAGATGTATATTCCTGCCAAGTTAATTGTGTATCAACATTCAAATACACGGTTAACACCAAGAGGAGTTTGTTATTTTAAGGATTTCTGGTAGAGTTCTTTTTTATGTGTGACAGAAAAGATACACCTAGATTTTTCCACGTTGATTTCACAAATGTGCAACCAATCTATTTGTGGCCTTCTCTGTTCTGATTTTCTTGTAGCTGAACACTTATTTCCTGAAAACTTCTCTGTCAGCCAGTTAAAAGTATCAAGAGTCTGCCCTATATCATCCTTAATTAGCTGAGAAAGCCACTGTGGAAACTGCTTCCTGCTCACCTTTTACCCAGAACCAAACTAGGAAAAACGGAAATGTACTGTTCTTTCTGCTTTTCAAAGGGACCCATTAATCATGCAGAAATCTATTACAAAGCTTCTTATTGAGCAGTTTTGCAAATTATAATAACGGTCAGCCCTCTGTATCCGCGAGTTCTGCATTTGCATACTGACACAACCACAGATCAAAAATACCGGGGAAAAAAAATTCTAGAAACTTCCAAAAAGCAAAGCTTAAATGTGCCACGCAACTATGTATATAGAATTTACATTGTATTAGGTATTGTAACTATTGTGGAGATGATTTAAAGTACACAGGAACATGTTCATATGTCATATGCAAATACTGTAAGGGACCTGAGCATCCTCGGATTTGGTATCTGCTGAGATCCTGAGAATACTGAGGGATGACTCTAATAACATTGCTTAAGAATTAGATTTTGGTAACAATGGTTTGTAAGCCTAAACGTCTTTGAAAATGCAGAGAGATGTTATTTAAGCCTTTATTATGAGAATAGGTGAGAGTGAGGGATTCATTACTGGCTAATATTTTGCCAGCCCTATATGTAAAGCACTGCAGCTTAAGACATAGAATATTAAATCTACCACAGATACACTATTAATACATAAGGAAAAACTCTTTTAACAGCTATATGCCATTTTATTTTTACAATAGTTTCACCAATGTGACTTTAACAAAATTGATGCCATAATACCTCCCCTAAATTGGTTGTTACTGATAATGACGGAATAATTTGGAAGTAAACAGTCTCTGGCAAAACTGAATATGGCTATTTATTTCAGAGTTGATTAATTAATCATTGTGAACTAATGTTAAATGCCTCACGTGTTGTGTTTGCCTCTTTGCCAAAAGATATTGGTGCCTTATTTTGTTGCCAGTGCTAATTGCTAATTACTGCTCTGCGACCCTGGAAATAGACTGAGGCACAAAAGTTGGCTAGCAGCTTGCTTTCCTAAACACTTTGCAGGATGGGAAAAAAAAAAAAAAAAAAAATCCTCCAGGCCCTGGAGTCTCACTTCCAAGATCTTGTGCTTTATGCAGAATGTTTGGGCCCTGGGGCTAAGGTTTGGAAAGCTGCAGGAAAAGTGCACAAGAAAACTATTCATAGCTAAAGCTTTGGGGAATGTTTTCATGGGCTGAGTCTTAAATAAACTGAAGTCGTTTTTAATTGAATGCACTAGTAGTCTGCTTCAAAGAGGAATTTCACCAGGGTGTGGTTAATACCCCATTTGCTGGTTTCCTTGTTGTGGAATATTTTGACTACTGGGACCTAATTGCACCCTAACGCTTGGAACAGCTCCAAACAAAGAGTGACATTTTCCAATGGTTCAGGGAAATAAATGAACTTCCATAGCTCTTTTACTCTTTGTGGCCAGAACTGGAGACTGCGTATTTACTGAAGGGCACACAAACTCACCTGATTTATTGCTTGACAGTTGACAAAAGTGTTGATATTTGCATGGTGAGACCTGGGTGATAGCATATTTTGAAATTTTTTTTCCAGGGTGTGAAGTATATGTGTTAGTTTTAAATTTCTTTGCAATTAGAAGTGTTTTGACTGGCTGCATTTTTAAAGCCTAAGAACGCACAACCTCTGCAACGTATAGAGCTCTACATTTAATTATTATCATTCTTACAGGTAATATTTAGAAAAATTAACACTAAGCACTTTGTGGCCATTTCAATGAGTTTCTTCCACATTCTTCTGACAGACTGACTGGCTCATTAAAATAGAACTACAAATCCCCCATGGAAGAAACACAAGGGGTACTTGTTTAATTCTTTGATCCAGGACTAGAGCCAGGTAATTGAACAGGGGGTTGTCTAACCTATTCTGAAAGGTTTCCAGGAACAACTATTTCATCCCCTGGTAGCCTGGTTCAGTGTCAAATCCAGAAGTTCTTAGCCATGTCTTATTCAAATCCTTCTTGCGTCATCCAAAGCTTTGCTCTCTGTGGCTACTGAGAACAGTTGGGAAACAGCCTCTGTATCATAATCTTTCAGATTCCTAATGATAGTCATTAAATTTTCCTTCAACTCTCTTCTCACCAAGCTAATTAACCCAATTCTTTGAATCTTTCCTTAGAAGACTCCACACAGCCATCGAGCCTCGTTTACATAGCAATTCAGTTCTAGAGCTCAAATTTTTTCAAGGGTACTTACTGGGTATTTGGCTGTGAGACATTTGAAAGGGTCTCAAGGAATTCCAACTAAGGGTATCCTGCTGTGATGACTTAATAAATCCATGTTAGCAACCAGGTACTGAGAGCTGCCAGATACCCCTCATTCCAGGCAAAGTTATCAGGGGCTTATGTTTTACAGTGGACAGCTTCTCTTCGTGGAGTTTAAATATTATCAAGGAGTTTACATTCTCAACAGATGAAGTCATTGCAGCCTACCTTCACTGTACTGTCATCATTAACGTTGGTTGCTCTTCCGAAAGTAGCTTCCTTTCAAAACTGATTTATCAAGAAGAGTCCATTGGTTGAGGGAGCTGACAAAATAATTCACATCGGAAGAACCTGAATTGGGAAGAGGTCAGATGGCAACGGCCTGGGTTTAGGATCTGTCCACCGTCACAGACTAAAAACGTGAGGCCGCTGTCACATCCGTGGTGCTTATCTTAATAATGCTCCACATAGCACTTGGCCACCCCATGCTACTCTTTATTTCACTTTTTAAGACTGGCATAGCCATTGCAATAACACCATAAACTTCTGTTTTGTCATTACACAAACATTAAATGTGCATTTGAAATTAGTGAGCAAATGCAGATAAACTAAAAGAAGAGAAGGACAAAATCATCCTAAGTGTAAATGGTCTAAACAGCCCAATTAAAATGCAGAGATTGGGCTTCCCTGGTGGTGCAGTGGTTAAGAATCTGCCTGCCAATGCAGGGGACACGGGTTCGAGCCCTAGTCCGGGAAGATCCTACATGCCACGGAGCAACTAAGCCCATGTGCCACAACTACTGAGCCTATGCTCTACAGCCGTGAGCCACGGCTACTGAAGGCCACGTGCCACAACTACTGAAGCATGCGTGCCTAGAGCCCATGCTCCACAGCAAGAGAAGCCACCGCAATGAGAAGCCTGTGCACCGCAGCGAAGAGTAGCCCCTGCTCGCCGCAACTAGAGAAAAGCTTGCGTGCAGCAACAAAGACCCAGTGCAGCCAAAAATAAAATTAATTAATTAAAATGCAGAGATTTTTCAAACTAGATAAAATAACAAGATCCAACATAGGGTATCTATAAGAAATAGATATAGATACTTTAAATACAAAGATAGCTATAGGTTAAAACTTAAAGGATGGAAAAGATATACCGTGCAAACAGTAATCTTAAGAAAGGTGGAATTGCTTTACCAGTATCAGATGGCAAAGACTTAAAACAAGTAATGTTACTAGGACTAAAAAGGTATATTTTATAATGATAAATAAATGAATGAATCAAGAAGATGTAATGACACTAACTTCGCATGCACTGTAAAAAATCTTTCAAACATATGAAGCAAACACTGATTATACAAAAAGTAAAGATAAATGAATCATTTTAACATTTTTTCTCTTTAGATTTTCATCTTTTTGTCCAACCTGATTTATAAGAGCTTTTTACTTATAATTCTGTAAGAAAGTTAAAACAATTTATCTGTTATATATGTATTATCAATATTCCCAGTTTTCTACATGTCATTTTATTTTGGGTGTTATGTAGTCATTGTTAATCTTTCCTTTATAGTTGTTCGTTTTGGTATCATGCTTAGAACATACATTCCTATCCTGATATTACAGATGTAACTACCATCACGGTGTCATTTTCTTCTAGAAGTTTTTGATTCCATTTAATTTTTCTTCTTAAATATTTAAGCTTTTTGGAATTTAAACACGTCTTAATTTCAGGTAATTTTTACTTTTAAGTATTTAATTATTTTGACATTTTTCCTTCAGAATATAGTGTGTGATAGTAATCTAACTTTACTTTCTATTAATCATTTTCCCATCACTGTTGGAAACCTGTCTTTTCCCAGTTTTCTTTACAAGTTTAGATGGAATGACTTTCCTTTCTCCCCCCTGCCTTTTCTGTCAAATAGTCACTGAGCAGCTATTACACACCAGGTAGTATGCTTAGCACTGGGGACTGGAAAAAAGAAAAACGGGTGTAAAAACCAAATACGTTGCCTTTGAGCTTATGGTCTTTTAGAAAGCATAGGGGCAAATAGTAGTTGTATGAACAAAATGCTGCCCAATCAAGATGAAGGAATGACACTTTGTTTCATGACCACCCATCAGATATATAATGAGCTCTAAGCTCTGTTCATGTTATGAACATGACCAGACCTTTTAGGACTATACAATCGAGTGGAAGATTTTTTTTTAAATGCTTACATTTTTATAGTAACGTTTTGTGCCCAAGAAAATCCTTCTCTTCTGTAGTAACGACCTCTTTTAGGTGCACTATTAGCCCTCGGGTCTTAGAGCCTCATGCACTCACAACCCGATTTCAATGTCATCTGAAAACATTTCTCTCTCGTGGCCTCCATTTTCCCTCCACATACGTCTCTTACTGGCCTCATAATTGAGGACTTATTTTATTCACCACACAATGTCTTTGCCCTCCTGCCATCTGTAATTTATGCCTTACACACTCTGCTGCCTGGTATTATTTAATTCTGCTTTAAAAAATGACAAGAGTTTTGTGAACCACTTGGTAGGAATCACCCCATTAAAAATATTGTTATGCATAACGGTGTTTGGAAAAAAACCCCAGCAGCGAATTTCAGTTTTGTAAGATAATGCTCTTTATAGCACAAGCCAGCTGGTGGTTACAGTTATCAGGAATATTATAAAATAAAGATAACAGGAGCCCCAGGGAAAGAAGAATGACCTCCTACGAGAAGGCTAGGGTTTCTAATCCAGGTCTGAACCTTCCATTCAGCTACACAAAAGGAAGCAGCAACATCGCCAGGGTCAGATGTGGGTTTTCACCTCCCCCCGCAGCAGGATCTCCGAAGTGCTAGAATGTGCAGGCTGTATTGGACGACCATCGCCCTCTCTTTTCTTCAATATCATTTGTCAGCAGAGCACACATTGGTCATTAAAACATCAAGAGTGTCCTGAGGGCTTCCCTGGTGGCGCAGTGGTTGAGAGTCCGCCTGCCGATGCAGGGGACATGGGTTCGTGCCCCAGTCCGGGAAGATCCCACATGCCGCGTAGTGGCTGGGACCGAGAGCCATGTCCCTTGAGCCTGCGCGTCCGGAGCCTGTGCTCCACAACGGGAGAGGCTGCAGCAGTGAGAGGCCCGCGTACCACACACACACACACACACACACACACACACACACAAAAGAGTGTCCTGAGAAGTGCAGAGAAATGGTAGCTTTGATTTTGTTTTCTCCTTGGCGCTCTTGCACCAGCATGCTACTTTTAATTTCCTGATCACAATGTCTTTCCTGGGTAATCTGGGTGACATGGAATAGAGCACAATGTGGAAGATACTACCTCACTAACCACCACAGCCCATTCCTCTCCTTTCCGGACACGCGGTTAATCCACACGCTCCATCTGTCTGCCATGACGCTGAGTTCTAGCCGGTGGAAAGCCAGCAATAGGCTCTGTTTCCAGGCTGGGGACCCATAAAACCTGCCGATGTTTGATATTCGCAGCTCTTTTCCCTCTCACCAGCTTGACCCAACTACAGAAACGTTGGAAGCCTTTGCTCAGTACAATCGACATGAGATTGAGGGAGACTGGGTCTCCAATACTTGGAGGACAGCTGCTGTTCTGGGCTAAATTATGTGCCCCCCAAATTCATATGTTAAAGTCCCAATCCCTCTGGTACCTCATATTGTGACCTCACTTGGAGATAGGGGCAATCAAGTTATGGTGAAGTCATTAGCGTCGGTCCTAACCCAATATGACTGGTGTTTACAAACAGTGGAAACTGGACACACACACAGGGCGGAAGATGACGTGAAGATGCAGGGAGAATAGGCCTCCACAGAGCCTCCCCTGAGTCCCCAGGAGGAACCAATCCTGCTGACGCCTCCACTTTGGCCTCTGACCCTTAGAACTGGGAGACTGTACATTTCTGTTTAAGTCGCCCAGTTTGTGGTATTTGGTTAAGCAGCCCAACCAACTCATCCAGCCGCCCACCTAGCATGTACACTCATTTTGGAATTCATCGAAGTGAGAAATAAATATTCTCTTTTGGGTTTGTTTGTTTGTTACAGAAGTCAGCTTTATCTTAACTGAGAGATGAGAAGAACACGCTGTATGTCACCGTCAGCATCTTACGCCCGTTTTAAGCTCTGATCTTCCCCAGGAATCTGACGCAAGCCCTCTGGGGACAGTTCTGAAGACAAGGTGCAAAGGAAGAGTGTAGTAGAGGTAGGGACGTCGGTGTGAGAGTGGACTCGTGCCAAGCCTGAGGCTGGGAGAGCAGATGTGAGCACAGATCTGAGGGCTGGTCCCCAAGCTGGCGAGTGCAGGAGTTCAGAGCAGAGCACCTAGGCAGCACTGAAGGGTGTGCACGGACACCCATTGCGAGAGAGCTGGCCCTGTGCTTGACAAACTTAATAGCTTACAAGAAACTCTCCAGCCAGGACATCAACCTCTTCCCAGTTTGCAAAGTGTTCATTGATAAAGTCCCTTATTTCATCAAACATTTATAGCCATCCTGGGAGGGAGGCAAGACCAAAAAGTTGTTAGACCACTTCAGTCCAAAAGCCTTCAAGTTGGCAGAGCTGGATGGGGAAGGGTGTGGTGGTCCAGAGCAGAGTGTTGAAGCCCAAGTGGGATGATAGGGGTGTCCCCACAGGAGGATGGTCCACGTGGGGCGTTGGAACCCTAGCGGAATAAGGAGCATGTCTGCAAGTATCAGAGCTGGAGTGGAGGAAGGAGGGAATCTATCCAGGAAGGAGACCCAGGACAGGGGAGGGGGCCAGCAGCATGAAGACCTGTGATATATGGGGTCTCTGATCAAAGGAACAAGCGAATTAAGGATAATGGAAACCAGTTTTCTCCTTACCAGAGAAGGAAGCTGAAAACAGAGACAACTACCCCCCCCCCCGAAACAAGAAACTCAAAACACCGGAATTACCCCTGTGATATAGATTGGATTTGGAGGTACCGGTGTGACTATATGGTTTTCAAAGTACTGTCTATATAGCTATAGATAAATACAGATATAAACATGGGTGCATGTGTGTGCAATGAACCCACCCAGTGCCCAGATATTATTTCTAAATACTACTATCTACTAACAGGGTCCAGGGTTCCTTGGAGAAATGGCTGACTCCAGATTTGGGACTGGGAGAGTACACGGTAAGTCTGGATTGTCTCGTGCCAAAAAGTAAGAAAGTATTCACAGAATAGGCGCATATCAAAAGGACACTGCAGGTAGCTTGAAGGGGCTGCCAAGGGCCAAATCTGGGACAGCTGAAATATCAAAATAAATAACGAGGGTAAAGAATTGCATCCCATTGAATAAAATGGGCCAGTATGAGTTCATATTGACAGGAATAAATGAATAAATGAGAAGTTTGATAAGGAACAGGATATTGACATAGTCTCAGCATATATCTCTACAAGGTACATGACAATTATGAAAAGAAAACATCATTAGGGTGAGGTCACCTTAGTCATGTGCCTAAAGTTAACAACATCAGTGATGTGACAACCAAAATCGTGCACCACCTGATAGGATGCGGTCAGCAGAGCACAGCATCCCTGTGTGATGTGACGTTGACATCAAAGATCTGAATCTAATCACGAGGAAACATCAGGAAAACCCAGACTGGGGGCTATCCTATAAAATAAGCGGCCTAAAGTAGTCAAAGGTGTCTAGGTCATGAAGGCCAAGGGAAAACCTAGACACTGTTCCAGATTGAAGGAAATGAATGACGTGACAATTAAAGAAACACAACAAAGCAACATATGATTAGGAACTGGTTCCCTGCGCTAAAAACGATGTTATTGAAGGAACTGGTGAAATGTGAATGCATTTTGATTTGGGTGGTTGTATGGTAGATTTTCCCCTTGTTTGTAGGAAATACACACTAAAGTATTCAGGTCGATGGAGAACCACATTGGCACCATGTTGGCAACTTTCTCTCAAAAGGTTCAGGAAGGGAAAGTTCTTTGTACTGAAGGTATGACTTTTTTCCTAAGTTCGAGACTGTTTCAAAATAAAACAGTCTTTTAAGTCACCAGACCCATTTTACAGATGAAGAAACAGAGCCCCGAGGGGTGTGAGGTTACCCAGCCAGTGTGGGACGGCTCCAGGCCAAGAACTTCACTTCCTGGACTTTTATTAGGCAACATTTTCACTAGAATTAGAGAGGTGTAAAGAGAGATTAAAGCAAATAATTTCATCAGGAGATAAATCCAGGTCTGAAACCTCACTCTGTGTAGTTTGTGTGTGCCTGGATCACCGTATTGACTTAATCAGGCTCCTGTCATTGTCCAAGGAAACATTCAGTGCTAATGTGATTCTACACTGGAAAAAGCCAAGTGACACCAACAAATGGGGATGGAAGGTTTGGGAACACTTTCTTTCATTCCGTTTTCTGCCAGGTCCATAAAATAGAGAAGCTGTTATGTTACAAAGCAGTGATCTCCTTCTTTGAAAGCCGTGAGTGGTCTGAGGGTGGCAGTTGGGAATGGTGGTTAAATTATTCATCGTGACAGAAATAATTATCTTCATACAGGAGACAGAAGCCCAAATGCCTTTTAGGAAGTCAGCTTGAGAAATTGCTCCTCGGTGATAATGAAAGTAATGATGTGTCTCGGGCCCTATTCACAGGCTCTGATTTTTTCCAGCGTTTGCAAATAGTGTCCTGTGCTAACAAAAGTCTGATTAACAAAATTAAGACAAGATTGGGCTGTAGCCTTAACCTCTCCCCTGGGCCTTCTAGTTTCTGGATTTCTAGGATGACTATCTTTTCAGGACAGATCTTTCTTCCTCAGTCTCATTCTTTATCATCTGGAGTTGAGGCAATTTGATGGTTTTCTGCCATGACAGGGGTTAGAGCTGAATACATATCTCCTCACAAGAGGTTCTGCTACACTAACGAGTACTATCCCATTATGTCTCGGATGCAAAATAAAAAACACTGTTGATATCTTGTCACCTTTCCCTTCAAAGTTTCATACTTTGCTTCAAAACAGAAATATAAGCAATGGTATAGAAAAAGTGGTTTTTATCAATTTTTTTAATTCAAGTATAGTTGATTTACAATGTTGTGTTAATTTCTGCTGTACAGCAAAGTGATTCAGTTATATATATATATATATATATATATATATATACACACACACACATACATACATACATATTCTTTTTCACATTCTTTTCCATTCTGGTTTATCACAGGATATTGAATATAGTTCCCTGTGCTATACAATAGGACCTTATTTTTTATCCATTCTCTATATAATAGTTTGCCTCTGCTAATCCCAGCCTCCCACCCCATCCCTCCCCCGACCCCCTCCCCCTTGGCAGTCACCAGTCTGTTCTCTATGTCCGTGAGTCTGTTTCTGTTTCGTTGATAGGTTAATTTGTGTCCTATTTTAAATTCCACATATAAGTGATATCATCTGGTATTTGTCTTTCTGACTTACATCACTTAGTAGGATACTCTCTAGTTGCATCCATGTTGCTGCAAATGGCATTCTTTTGTTCTTTTTTAGGGCTGAGTAGCGCAAAAGTGTTTTAAGTCAAACCTGTACCTGACTTGCACAGATCCGGGAAGCTTTTGGTGTATTTTAGCTAATTGGCACGTGTTTTGGCAGTGGGGGCGATAGCGGTGGACAGGGCATCCCAGGGCACAACCTTCCCTTACAGATAAAAAGAGTAGTGATACTGAAGCCCTGTGAGAGGGGTGAGAAGATCATTATTGTTCCTACTGCTCTTGTTATTGTACCGTTGAGGGAACTGAGACTCAGTGTTGCTAAATGACTTGCCTTAAGTCAGGGAGCTAGAAAGGAGTGGAGTTAAGACTTAACGTTGGGTATTTGGATTCAAAAACGCCAGTCACCGATTTGAGCATTTACTAAGAAATGAATTGATTCACTAAGTGTAAATACTGTGTTATAAATGATGCAGCTATTAAGTATGATTCAGCTGATGAACCATACAAACTATTATAATCCCTGCACTCAGCCAGTATCATGACTGGACATATATATTTTAAGGCTAAATTATATATGTGTATATAAAATTAGTTTCTTTATAGCTAATCCAGAGGAGCAAAATACACTTGTTTTTCTGACATGGTGGGGAAACAAAGCCCCAGATGATATTTTGGCTTTGAGAAGTGGTCATAGAAGGGGAAGAAGAGCAAAACAGTGAACAATTATATATATGTGTGTGTGTGTGTGTGTGTGTGTGTATGAATTTCAATTTTAAAAATTCGTATCAAGAAGAAAAAAGAAAATATAAAGAGTGAAATATTAGAGATTGGTTGAAATTAAGTGGAGCCAAAACAAAGCAAAGCACAAATTGGTCCTATTCTTATTTTTTGCTTAACATTTAAACAGATACTTGCCTTAATACCGATGCTAAAAAGAGAATGATCAGCAAGGACCCGAACGTGTCTCCTAACTTGAATGTGAAAGGCTCGCTCTCGAGAGAAAATGCAGACGTTGCCATTTACACATTTTAGTCCCAGCTCTGCAGTGTGGGCCTGGGTGAGTCTTCCCACCATTCAAAGGCTTCGATTTTTCCACAACAAAATGAGGAGTCGAAATAAAGTCTCTCTAAGAGAGTTCCCCAGAATTCCACATTCTAGGGGTCTATGGCTTTAATGAGATAAATTTTATGAAGAAGTAGCAGAGATTGACAAAGAAAAAGGATCTATTGTTTCCAAACCACAAATAGCAAGACAGAATGAGAACCACCACCACAAATTACTGTCAGGCCCAGGGAATTATAAAACGTAGACAATCCAGTCAAGACTGGATGATAACCACTTAGATGTTGGAAACCTTTGTAAACTTTGGGCTCAATCCTTCTTCCCAGATTTTCTCATTTCCCTTCTTCAGGAGGCAAAGATGCTTAACAATTTCTATGTTCTCATGAATATTACAGAAACATTCTTGGGCCTGTCATTTGAAAAGGAAATATAAATATTTAGATATTATACAGAAGTGCTTGAAGTGTGGAAGTATGGGAAAATTTTCAGGCTTGGGTTGTCATATTTGACTCATCTTATAGGAATAAAAAAGAAAAAAAAAACTCTCCCAGGGTAGACAGTATTAAGTGAAAAGGGACATTTAGACAGTATTGTTTAGTGTATTTTTTTTTACTGCCAATTTTGTCTTTTAGGATTGTTGAGAAAATAGGCAAATAGAGAAATCATAGAAGTATTTCAACTGTGTGGGGAAAAAAAGAATGCAGAGATGATTATTCTTCCATGTCCAGAACGTTTTATGAGATCTGGATTTCGCCTTTACATTCTGGGGCCAGGATCCAACTGGCCCCTTCCAAAGCCCTGAACTCTTGAAAGGTAACTATGTACTAATAAGGCCAGTGTGAGGCGGGGGAGCAGAACTTCATCTTTATCTCAGACGATGATCTACAGATCACTGAATCTATAAGCTCTGCAATTTGATCGAAGTTTCTATGGCATTGACCCAGATATTCTGGTTCATAAAAGTGCTAAATCCTTTAATGAAACACAGAATTAAGTGAATATGATTTATGTCACCCATCACCCAGTGGGCTGATGCTTTGTAGTGATCTTGATTAAAGGAAGATTGTGAAATAGCTGCAACCCTGACTCATTTGCATTCGGTTCAAAGGAAATGGCCCACATGGAACTAAATAGGCATTTAAGCATAAGAAAAAGATTTTCTTCTCTTTTTATTAAGCATGAACACGAAACAACTTGCCAATAATTTGCACAACATTATTTTAGGACTAGAAAGCAAATTTGGCATGAAAAAAATTCCAAACTAATCATGCTAATTATGTTTCTTCTGAACAAGGAAATTTAATAGTCTCCGTCTCCAAATGTATCAACTCAAACTTGGTACTTTAAATTATTCCTGTCTGATGGTGTTGAGTGGTGCATATTTTAAACACATGTTTTGTTTTGTTTTTTCCCTCGAAGGAAGAAAAAGGATAGAAACTATCCTTTTTGTGTGGTGTATTAGGATATATGTTTTATTATCCTCATTTTACAGGTAAAAAAGTGAAGCTGGGTGAGCCTTATCTTAATATTAGGAAGAAGCAAAATAGAAATTTTAATCCATACCCGTCTGTCTATAAAGCCCACCCCTTCCCACCTCACCATACTACCTTCTCTTCTCTTTATAACTTGTGCAAAGAATATTTCAATTGACTCATGTACTCTGCAAATCCACAAATGGTACTTTTGACAGAAAATGCTAATCTCACTAATACTCTCTCTATACTTCCTTAGACACGATTATGGGTTTGCTAATACCTCTCCCTATAAACCAGTGATATGTGTTTCCCTCAGGTTGAGCGAGGTACAATTTTCATGCAATTATGTAATTTCAGGTGTCCAGTGAGAGTAAGTATGCAGGGAATATATGAAAGTCACACCATATTACTTGCAAATTGCTGGTATGAACAGATGACTGGTTGGTCGGAACTGCTTACAAGAAGCCTATCGGTCTCCGTGCATTTATTTATCTATCCAAATTTTCAGATGTGTGAAAAACAGCTGATGTGAGACCACTGAGAAATTATAGGAGGAATGCTAATGATATCTGAGAGCAAAGATCACACAGGTTACTAGACCAAAAGGAGACACTATGGTGATAAAGAAGAGCAGAAAATGGAGAAGGAAGAACAATGACTGGGCACGAGAACAAATCGTATAAATGCTCCAGTACGACCAGTCGACAAGCTGTAATCAAAATGGATCAGCAAGCCATAAAGGCTTGCTATGAAGTTAGGCATTATTCTCGTACTGTGCACACCTCTCATTCCATCTGATACACGCATTTTTTCCTCTTCTGAAGAAAACAACAGTTTGCTAAAGAGAAATCGAAGTCTTTTGAGTCATTATCAACAAATTTCAGAGACAGACATTTGACACAATTTTCTTGCATCTTCCAAAACCTCTATTTACTTACAGACAGCTGTATATGTCCTTTCAACAGGAACTGGACTTTTTAAAGTATTTAAGACGATTTTGCTAATTGTGCTTCCAATGAACTAATAAAACATGAATATGCAAATGATAATATTACATGACAAATGAGTAAGCTCTGCTGTAGTGGTGTATGTTGTGATGAATTCTGCTGGTCTTGTAATAAATTCATTTTCAAAGTACAGTCTTCCTAAGGGCAGTTCACAAACGGGATCTGGATTTTTCACAATGGTAACCCTGGAGCCAAGTTTAGTCTGGAACCTAGAAGATGCTCAGGGATCATCTGTTGAATGAATGAAAGAACGATAGGAAAAGAGACAAAGCCTAACATTGTAGCTTATGATTTTAGAAGAAAAATGAGCAAGATATTCACAAATCAGCCTCAGTATCAGTGTTTATTTAGCCTACATGAGCTTTGGACGGTGAAGCTACTGCCTGCTTTAAGAAAGGGGTAAATGCTGAGAAAGCAGCTTGGGAAGGTCCATGGTGAGAGACGGATTCCCACATAGGAACGTGAACCGTGGTACCTGGCGGAACTCCTATCTTGTATGCAGACGTTTGCATAACAACAGTTTGCAATGCCTTCAATGTCTGTTAAAATTACAAGTGGCTTTGTATAAAGTTATAGTTTGGCAACTGTCACTGGAAGAATGATTATGAGGTATAAATCACTAATATTTATGGTTTACAAATGTAACTAAATTAAAGGTCTTTTACATTCCATGAAATCTAGGTCCAATAATGTAACAGCAGATGTTCTAAATAAAAGGCTTTTAGAAAGAGAATAATTGCTTTCAATAACTTAATATCAAACTCAAAAGGCTCCTGAACTTTTGATATGACATTAACGTTAGCCTGTCATTTTAATACGCACTGACAGAAAACTGCTAATGGATAAATATTGTGTTCTCTGAACATGATGTTAAAACGCAATGGCACATCCCAGAATGTTTCAAGAAATAGGAAATGTGTGTTTGATTATTTGGTAAAAACCACAAAGCCAGGGGAGTTGAGGGGTTTCCCTGGGCTCTTTGCTCTGTCTCCTCAAGAGATTCTTAGTCTCTTCGCGGCTTCAGCAAGACTGCCTGGGGGCTGGATTCTTCCTCTGGAGAGAATTCCGAGGCAACTGAAGTTCAAGTGTTTTCCTGTGGTTCGAAGAAGTAGGAGGAGAATGTTTATCCCTTGTTCTCCAAGCTTTTGTGCACAGCTGGGAACCATCGTGTTTTTCAATATTTCATAAGAGGACGGAAATGAGGTTTCTGTGAGAATCCAGTGGAGGGATGGTGGCCTAGAGACAGCAGGAGGGGTGAATGGATCAGAACAAGGGCAATTTAGAGTTCATGTTTTCTTACTTCGTTATATCGTGGAAAAAACACACAACATGATACTTACACTCTTAATAAATGTTTAACTGTCCAGTACATCATTGTTGACTACAGGTACCATGTTGTACAGAATCTCCAGAGATTTTTCATCTCACTTCACTGACACTTTATGCCCACTGATTAGGAAGTTCCCATTTCTCCCTCCTTCCAGCCCTCAGCAACCACCACTCTACTTTTCGATTCTATGAATTTCACCATCTTAGATGCCCCATATAAGCGGAATCACGCAATACGCGTTGTTCTGTCACCGGCTTATTTTACGCAGCGTAATGTCCTCGAGGTCCGTCCATGCTGTCACATATGGCAGAATTTCCTTCTTTTTTTTTTAAAGGCTGAAAAATATTCCATTGTACGGATAGGCCACATTTTCTTTGTCCATTCATCTATCGATGGGCATTTAGGTTGCTTCCACATCTTGGCTATGGTGACATAGGACCAAGAAGGGGCAGTGCTCAGGGCCCCATCCGCTGGCACAGAAGGGTGTATTGTATTGAGGTTTCGTGCTTCCAGAGTCTCCTCCTTGCTACACCAAGGATGGATGTTACCAGCTTCCGTTTCCACCATGTTTGTTCTAGCAAGTGGTCCAGATGGGATTGATGCAGACTCTCTGAGGAAAGTGACAAATGGTTCCGTGGGGAGGATGGAATCTAAAGAAACAGTTTTTCCTCCCTTTCCTTGTACCTTGGAAGTGAGGGTTGAATTACTTTTCTGAGTTGATTCACTGCCTCTGAGAAGCAGGTTAAAGGGTTCTCTGTCTAAATGTTTGTTGGATGTCCTTATAGCCATAGAAGGATGGTAAGGAAGGACCCAGAGTCACAGATACATTTTCATCTCATCGAAGTGCACATACATGACAAGGTGCCCACTTGCTCGCTAGTGGAGCTCCCAGTCTTGTCTGTCAAAATCTACAACAGTCTCTGTGGCTGGCCTGTCAGTATTTATATATGATATATAGACACCCTTTCTAATGATGCTCTTCAAGGAAAATCTCACACATCCGACCTGAAGCACTGGGGGAATGTTCTCTTCTTGCTCTGAAATGCAGAGAGCTCGCTCCTGTTCCAGTTTTCTAGCGGGACATACCCAGGCCAGTATCACCGGCCACAGTGGGAGACAAATTGCTGTGCTTTTGTAAACCGTCGGCAGCCATTCTGCCTGGCAGTTATTAGAGGAAAACTCAGAGGCTCCCATCAGACAGTGATGGGCATGGCCAGAGCTGGGTGCTAAGAGTCAAAAGATCTGGTTTCAAATCCTAACTCCCCTACAAGGAAACAATGTCACTTTCTCTCTTTCTGCCTTGGTGTCCATATCAGTAGATGATGGTATTATTGTGCACCTAATAGATTTTCTAGGAAGGATATGACAACCTGAAAACTGTGTGTAAACTGAAAACATCTAGTCAAAACGTTTTATTACTATTTTACCCTCGTGACCATTAGCACTCTGATGGCTAAGGTAATACTGTATTGAACATGTGTTTAACTTTTTTCTCTATTTTGGGATGCTTTGGCATCTTGGGACTTTGTGGATCAGAGGAGGGACTGCCCTCCCTTGTTTAGCTAATTCCTGGAGAGAGTAAGAGACTCACCTGTGTGTGTGTCTTTGATTTACAAACTGAGCAGTCATGAGTCCATAGCCCCATTTGCATCCTTCCATCAGACTCCCGCAGTCACGATGTTACCGAAGTGGGTCCAGCTGCTCGCCACTCAAAAGCCAACAAAGAGACAAGGTTGGTGGAAAGGGAAGTTTGCTTTACTTTGGATGCTGGCAACCAGGGAGGAGGGGAGGGGGAGGGGGAGAGGGTGGACTCCTGGCCAAAGGCAAATTCCCCCCCCAAAGACAACCAGTGGGTAAAAGTTTTTATAGGCAGAGAGAGGGGGCTACATGCAGAAACAGCACAGTCAGCCCTGACCGTCATCTTGAAATTGGTCATGCAGTGGTCTGACCGGTGTCATCTTGATTGTTTCAAGTACAGTTGATCTTCAGTTCCAGGGTCCGTTCATTCCCATTCCTTTGAGGCCAATTCTCAGAATTGTGGCAGCTTATGTCACGGCTACAGTCTGGTTATTATGTAGTTAACTTCTTCCACCCGGTAGGGGTTTCAGTATTTACAAGACAGCTCACAGGATATGGCTCAGAATATTATCTATAGCCCTTGAGAAGGAACTAAAGGTCCTTGACTATGCTTGATAACTAAACTATTATTATTTAGTCTTGTTGGACTGTTTTCCTTCGTTTCTGCATTTTCTCACTTCTCTGATTAAACTTATTCTTTGGCTAAAGTTTTTCCAGAGACAAAACGCAGGCTGAGGACATGGTGGAGGGAAAGGACCATAGGGTCCTGCTCTGTTTCAAGGACACTATTGTCCTGTCCTAAATCACCACAGGGCCAGGCACTGGGTAAGTAGGAGCCATCCATACACCCCAGAGCTTGTTGAACTCATGAAATTACTCAATCCTAAAGCTGTTCAGCTTGCTTACTTTGCCTTGGTCATTCCTTCCTGTGAGATAAAGACTTTTGCCCATGCATCCCCCTTGCTCCCTCCTCCCTGCCTCCTGGCTGGTCCTGGTGCTTCCCCAGGTGACCCTACATGGCATGCTGGGTCTTTGGTTTCTAGGCGTCTGCGACTAGAAACTTCTTCCATCATGACTGTCATTTCTTTTTCTTTTTCTTTTTTTAAAATTTATTTTTGGCTGCATTGAGTCTTTGTTGTTGTGCACGGGCTTTCTCTAGCTGTGGGCTTTCCTAGTCGCAGTGAGTAGGAGCTACTCTTCGTTGTGGTGCTCGGGCTTCTCATTGCAGTGGCTTCTCTTGTGGAACATGGGCTCTAGGAGTATAGGCTTCAGTAGTTGTGGTGCGAGGGCTCAGTAGTTGTGGCACGTGGGCTTCAGTAGTTGTGGCTCGCGGGCTCTAGAGTGCAGGCTCAGTAGTTGTGGTGCACGGGTTTTGTTGCTTCGCGACACGTGGGATCTTCCCAGACCAGGGCTTGAACCCGTGTCCCCTCATTGCAGGCAGATTCTTAACCACTGCGCCACCAGGGAAGCCATGAATGTCATTTCTATGTCTGTATGTCTTAATACATCAGATTAAAACAAATCCCCAGGTACATTTTAAAACAGGTGTCCACATGGATACATTTTGAAATGAACAAATCATGGGAACAGAAAGCACCATGGCGGTCAGCGTGGAAGCTGCTTCACCTTTCTAGCAAATGTGTTGGAGCAGGTGTAGGTCAGTGCTTGCTCTGTACCACCCATAGGAATCACCTGGAAGATTTGAGGAACTGCCCCTTCTCAGAGCAGACATACCAGTACTTCTCAGTATGGTATTTTTTGGTTAAAGCCCCCTCCCATGAGTTTAAGGCTCAGCCAGGATTCAGAACTACTGATTTGGGTCACCTGTGAATTTTTCTCAAGCTTTAAAATATCATATTAAATAAACCCTGAAGGATCATCTTGTGGGGAAAAAATATTTGAGAAAGATGAACTAGATATAGAAAGCTCCAAACATTAGATCATACAGACTAGTCCCTATGGGTGCAAAAAGAATACATTTACCATACTTTTGAAAGGAAGTGAGGGGGGGCCCAAGGTTTTCCCCCATGTCTGAACCAATTAGAAAACTGCCACACCCATTAAGTTAGGATACTGACATGCGATAATATGGCCTTTTGGGTTTTCATTTTGGCCTCGAGCTGTGTGATGGAAAGATCAGCTTCAGTGATATATAATTCAGTGTCTTGCATCCAGCCCCAGAGGCTGCTGAGATAGTTTATAGAATGATTTTACTCATGAGGGAAAAATTAATTGTGTCTTCCTTAGCCGTTTGCTCAGTGCTACAGCTTCATTGGCAAGAGCCAGAATTCCCCTTGGGAGACCCAATCTCAAGTTAATATATAGTAATGCTCTCCATGGCTTTGTTAATCCAGAGGCAGGTGGATCCAGAGGTGGACATCATCAGGCTGAGAGCTGGAGAGGTTCACTCTTGTCTGGCCGGTCCACGGGCCAGCTGTGCGATCTTGGCCACATCTTACTTCAGGTTCTGCCCCTAAATGTGGAACCGGAATAATCACATATGCCTCTTGGGCACAAATAATAAAAACAAATGAGATAATGCCTTTGGAGAGACTGGAGTTCCTTGGAGAGCGTGACTGTAAAACAGACACATACCCAACACTTGTGCACTTTATCTCTCCAGGTACATTATCAGTGTAATAAACAGAAAATTATAATCCTCCCGAATCCTAACTCTACTCCACCCATTATCTTTAAGAAAATACCCATTTCTCCTCCACGGAGCTGCTGGGAGAGTCATTCCTCATGTCCCCAACAGGTTGCAATGGAAAAAGGATGTTTTTTTTTCCTGTCACCAGTAGAACAGCCGGAACTCCCCGTGTTCTATGGGAATGACCCCATCTGGGGCTCAGGGAAGACCTCAGACATGTTCTCCAATGTTTGGACTCCATGAAATCCCTGTTGTGTATTTGTTTCCCTACTAATCGTGATGATGTTTAATTGTTAAAGCCACATGGGTTTCAAGGGAAATTGAATTCATATGTTTCCCATTCATTTGTACTGAGCTCATCAAATGGTTGTTTTGTAAGAGCTGTTTTCTGTCCAGGAAGAATCCCCAAGTGCCTCTTCACGCAGCATTCTATGCTTTTCAACATCTTGGAAACAGGAAGCAAACCCCACCATCAACATGACTACGATTGCCTCCTCCTCCAAAGCCTTTTAATGATCAAAGTTGCCCTCCTTTTCATGGGAGCCAGACAAGAAGATATCTTCCAGAAGGGCTTCCCAAAGTAGGTTCCCCAGAAATGACAGAGTAAAGACTGAATTTTAAAAAGTGAAGCAAGTGTCCCTCATCGATTCTTCAAGACCTTAAACAGGAAAATATGTGAAGGTGAAAAGTTTTCCTAGATTCAGTCGTTCAACAAATATTTAGCGAGTGTCAACCATGTGCCAGGGTAGGTGCATAATTTTAGATGCTAAGCATATTGCCATGAAAACGTAGCCTGTCCACATGAGGCGTATATTCTATGGAGGAATTTCCCAAACATATTTCGATCATGGAAACCAGTATTCTGAAACCCACTTCCTAAGAAATACTAATTCACAGGGGATACAAAATGTAAGTCCAGCTAACCCAAGTACCCCAGAGCTTGTGCTCAAATCAGAAAATATCATGCCAATTCATTGTCTCAGGACATATTCTATAGCAGAAAGAAAGAAGGTAAGAATTGTTTCTAGATGTGTGTCTGTAAGGGTGTTTCTGGAAGAGACTAGCATTTGATTCAGCAGACCAAGGAAAGAAGATTGTCCTCCCCAGTATGGGCAGGCACTATCCAATCCACTGGGGACTGGAATGGAATAAAAACATGAAGAAAAGGCAAATTCAGTCTCTCTCTTCTTGAGTTGGGACGTCCATTTTTTCCCTGCCTTAGACATTTGCAACCCTGGTTCTCAAACTTTTGGACTCACTGGATTACCCCCACTGACTTTCCTGGGTCTCCAACTTGCAGATGGCAGACAGTGGGACTTCTTGGCCTCCATACGCCCGTGAGCCAATTCCTATAATAAAACTACGTTAAGTCTGGGAAAGAGTAGAGCTCAAAAAGCTTCCCACTGATTATGAGTTCCGATCTCAGCTCTGCCATGAGCTCTTTATATTACCTTGGGTCACTTAAAAAATTCTCTCATTTGATTCCCACCTTACCCCTTTTTGCACAAAGACTTGTTTTTGTCTAACTTTAAAATGAAGGTAACATTGTCAAAAGACCACACAGGGTGTTACAGGAAGAGTCAATAAAAATGACTAAAATGCAGTTCGAAATTATAAAAGCATCCTAGGATCGTCTGGCAGGCATTCTGTAGGACTATGTCTTGTTACTGGACTGCTCTAGGTGGGCCAGTGTCATTCAGAGCAGCTTGGTCCAGCCCAGCTTTCAAGGCTCCAATGCCAATGTGCCTTGGGACCTCAGGTGAGACAATCTTACGGAGCCTCATTTAATTCTAAATCTCATCCATTTACCTTTTTCAAAGTCATGAGAATAAGAATAAATTAGTAACTAAATTAGAATCTTGTAAATAGATGTGACGGACCCCAATGTTTAACTTTGAGGGAAAGGACTCTGTCTGTTTGGATTCACCATTTTATACCTGGCGGTGGCACACAGCAGGCTCTCAGCAGATGTTTGTTGATCAGTGGTGAATTGACACATTGAATAAATGTATGGATAACCAATCGCCTATTTTTAAATACCCATCGACTCAACTGTCCAAATCCTGGCAGCAAAATTGAGAGTAAGGATCTCTATTAAAGACTGGCTATTTCCAAGTAAACTCAGTTGTTTTCTTCTATCAACCGAGAAGAATAATCAACTTTGCTACATCTCCCCATCTGTGATGGTTAATTTTATGTCAACTTGACTGAGTCACGATGGGCCCAGATATGTGGTCAAACATACTGGGTGAGTCTGTGCGGGTGTTTTCAGATGAGTTTAGCATTTGAATCGTGGACTCAGTCAAGTAGCGGGTCCTCCCCAATGTGGGGAGCTGGGCATCATCAAATCAGTTGAAGACGTGAATGGAACAAAAATGCTGAGTAAGAGGGAACTTCATCTGCAGTAAACTCAGCTCTATTTCGCCTTCTGGGCAAGCGCGCTGCTGAGAGGTAGGTGTGATGATTAGGACGGGCTGAGGGCCTTATTCAGGCAGAAGGACAGAGAAAGGCCAATTGCAGGCCACCTTTGTCCTTTCTCTGCCATTAAAAGGAGGAATTGGGCTTCCCTGGTGGTGCAGTGGTTGAGAGTCCGCCTGCCGATGCAGGGGACACGGGTTCGTGCCCCGGTCCGGGAAGATCCCACATGCCGCGGAGCGGCTGGGCCCATGAGCCTGCGCGTCCGGAACCTGTGCTCCGCAATGGGAGAGGCCACAACAGTGAGAGGCCCGTGTACCGCAAAAAAAAAAAAAACAAAAAACAAAGGAGGAATCTGTAGTTCACTGATTCATCCTCCCAAATTTACATCACTAGAAATTCAGGATGATTCCTAGTTGTGTGATTTACTTGTAATGCTCAGTTCCTAATTGCTTCAACTCCTTTAGCTCACGAAAGCACAGATCTGCAAAAGTCTTCCAACCAACATGCTGAGAGGTGCAAACATCTCCAGTGCAATTACTCAAGACCACACCTATAAACATTTTAAGCTTAATTCTCATTGTGTCAAGGCAAGATGATCACGACAGCTTTCTTTAAATAATATCCCTTGCCGCAGAATTTTGTTCCTTCTTTTTGACGGAGCACATTCTATCTCATATTATTTGTGTGTTTATCATATTTTTACTACTAATTCTGACTTTCTTAGACATTGAAAATTCACAGTCTATTCTATCTCCATCCCTGCCCCATTGCTGGCCTGCGATAATATTGGTTAACATTTACAAAACTCTTATCGTGTACTAGGTATTGTTCTGGGCCCCCTACATATATTAACACATTTAATATTCACCAAAATCCTTAAAGAGAGATACAATTATCATCCCCACGTAACAGAAGAGAAAACTGAAGAACGGAGAGGTTTCCATACCTTGCCCACTCAAATTAAAAAAATAGAAAGTAGTTCCGACTCAAACAATTTGATATCACAACTTATTTTCCAAGATAACATGCACTATCGCCTCCTGGTTGGTTTTCCTTTAAAGACATTTTTGTTGAATAAGTGTTATTGAATGGACTACATTAAATTACTGGAGGAAAGCTTTTTCAGTACATACAAATAATTTTCACCCGGAGGAATTTCGCCTGGAATAGAGAGAATAAATCAGCACTATTTTGAACATGGCCTTCGTCCTTTATTTGTGCAAGTTAGGCCAGTGACTCTCTTCCCTAAGTCTTTGCATATTTATGCTATTTACTTTAAGACGAACCGCCACTTCCTCTGCATCGATACCATTTTATTCTATTTTACTTCATTTTATTTCATAGGTACTTATATTCTCTCTTAAGGGAGCTAAAAGGGCTTAACCAGTAAAGAGTTAAAGCCTCAGCTGACAGTTACCAGATGATCAAAGAGCAATTCCACCCAGAGAAGCCCACTCAAAACTGAGCCTTAGTAATTGATTTAATAACAGCGGACAGAGATATGGATACAAAGAAGGTGCATATGCTTTTGTTGGTTTTCCCACTTTCTCTGATGCTCTGTTTGATAGCTGGTGTGACAAATTACACAGAGGCAGTAGTCACGGGAAAAGGGAAAAGAAATGCCACTTTGACAATACCGACAATTACAAATCCCATCACGTGGGGCCTGTCACAAGTCATAGAATCCCATGAAAATAAAAATTTTGCCTGTGTGCCCTTCGAACTCCAGGATTTCACCCCATCATTAATCACCCTCAATGGTGCCAATGGAGCCACTCGCAATTCTGATAAGAATTGGAGCAGAGGAGTGTCTGGACCAAAGGGACGATCTTCCTCCCTTTCCTCGGAGTGTGGAGGCCTGCGTGAGGTCTCTGCTCTGTTATTTCTAGAACAGCTTCAAAGGACAGCCCCGTTCATGGTTTGTCTGACCCCAGTGTCCATCGAAAGGAAATCAGTAGACCATCAATCTAAGACCTCGTTGGGGAGGACCAGACATGAGGCTGTTGATCTACTCACCTGGTGATCAGAAGTGATGAGTGTCTGTTTCGGGTTGGAGACATGCCACCTTCTTACAGGGGCGTGGCTTCTACTGTAAGTGGGTTTAAAATCTCCTACTGTGGACTTCCCTGGGGGTGTAGTGGTTAAGAATCTGCCTGCCAATGCAGAGGACACGGGTTCAAGCCCTGGTCCAGGAAGATCCTACATGCCGCAGAGCAACTAAGCCCGTGCGCCACAACTACCAAGCCTGCTCTCTAGAGCCTGAGAGCCACAACTACTGAGCCCATGTGCCACAAGTACTGGAGTCCGCATGCCACAACTACTGAAGCCTGCATGCCTAGAGCCTGTGCTCCGCAACAAGAGAAGCCACCGCAATGAGAAGCCCGAGCACCGCAACAAAGAGTAGCCCCTGCTCGCCACAACTGGAGAAAGCCTGCATGCAGCAACGAAGACACAACACAGCCAAAAGTAAATAAACAATTTTTAAAAAAGATTGCCGTCTCTCATACCACTAAAAAAAAAAAAGTTAAAAAAAAATCTCCTACTGTGTTTGTAGTCCTCTAAGAGTATGGGACCTTAAAAATACTCCAAATTCTTAAGACATGTCTTTTTATAAATGGGCATCCTTGTTTCAAAAGCTTTCCTTACAAAAGCACTCAGGGTACACTTTCCCAAAACTGGTGCTTTCTGTATAGCATTTGATTTACAAACCCTAGTTCACTACCTACATTTCAAAGTTCCACAGAATGCATACGGGGAAAAGGAAATAAATACTAACCTTTGACGTATTTTGTGAATAAGACTGAGTCTCTCATACCCTAAAAATTGTGTAACCTCCATTTACAGCCTTGCTGGGGGCATGTCCCCATAATGAAACTGACTGGCTGTCAGAGTTCAGTGACAATTCAGAAAGCAGAACACCTAGCCACCTGGAATTTAAAAGACACATTTTAAATCTCAACATAATATGCATGGCACTAAAATCTGCATGATATTAGTTTTATCTGAATAATAAAATAATGAGTGACTCTAAAGAATAATAGTTAACATTAATCATTGCCATTATTACTAAGTTGGTTTATCACTGCCCACCTCACATTCACACCAAATATAAAATATGGTAAGATTAGTTTTCAAGAGGCAAGTAATAATGATAATAATACAGTAAAATCCTTAAAGGATGTCATTATACCATAGAGCAGATATCCTGCTGCTCAAATAATAGCTACCTTACACATATTAAAATATAGTGCACCATTTTCTCCAATCTAGAGATAGTCGAATATGAAGATTCTAGCTCTGTCCTCTCTTACCAAAATTCTAAGGGTATTTTCCCGTTTTCAAAATAACAATTAAAATCTCATTTTGGGGACCTAGCTCATATAGCTGCATATACAAGGGAATTTACTGTAACAAAATTGTTGTCATAGCCCTCTCCCCTCAAAAAAAGAAGAAAGAGGAAGAAGATAAGGAAAGAAAAGAAAAAGAAAGGAAAAGAAAGCGAACACAAATGTTCACCAATAGATTACAGGTTGAATAAATGACAGGGTGTTTACACTTAAGGATTGAGTGTACCTATTTTAAAAAGTGATTTAAAAAAGAATAAGAGCTGTATGTACTGACTGCAAAGGATGCATATTATATTTTTAAGTAACAATATAAGCAAGTTTCATAGTAAGTGGTATATGATATACCCCATTTTTGTTGAAAGTGAAGAAAAAAGAAGGAAAGAAAAAAAGAATGGAGAGAGGGAGAGGGGGAGGGAACAGGAAGGACGGAGGGAGGAAAGGAAAGAGGAGAGAGAAGCGTAATCTATACGTTCAGACAAGCACAGACATATGAATAGATGAATAAATACATGGAGGGGGGGATACTGAGTAAATGGTTAGCATTATTCTGGACGTGGAATTTGAGGAGGGTGAGGGTTAGAGTTGACCAACCATTTCTTTGTAAACTTCCGTTTGGGTTTACCCATTGCAGCAAGTGTTTACTATTTTTGTGATATTTAAGACTTTTAAAGAAGTAGAAAAACACAACACCAAAATCAAAAAACAATGATAAAATGTTTCATCTGCTATTCCCTGACTCTACAGTATTCCATTTCCTGAGGATGAGAAAGAATACAATGTGACTATTTTATTTCCATGTGTATCCTTCACAGATGCACATTAAAAACAAAATGAAACCACCAAACAGACCATGGCTTTGGAACATCAGAAAAGAAAAATGTTTCCTTTATAGGCAATTAGCTTCTATTCATTGACAATCTAGTTTTAAATGAGGGGTACTTACACTAACTAATATTGATATCATTCTTCACTATTTACAAAATGCTCTCATGTGCACTGTTTAACTTCATCCTCAGAGCAAAATTCTCAGGATTATTTTGCTTCAGAGAAAGGAGTTAGTGCCTGTGATCATCCCCCAGTTTTATCATCAATAAAAATTCAACTTTGATTTGAATCTATCAGATTCAGAATAATGCAATGCTGTTTCTACTGAGGAGAAGATAGATTTCTTGTAGGAATTCTGTGCGAAGGATGCATTTATGAGGTATGCAAAAATAACAAAAGTAAGAATAGCACATGATTCATCCTGGGTATTAGGAACCTACTAAAAGCAAAGTGTTTTCAGTTCCGTAGGCTTTATAAATGATGATAATTAATTCTCGGGATCATAAGGCAAATGTCATCAGTTGATTGGGTTTTGATAACTACTCACTGTCCTTAATACAGTTTGGTACAAATGACATTTCTGGATTCAGGGCTCCAATGAAAATAGATTGCGCTAGGCTGTTGTAGTTCACTTTTCCAATTACAGTGGACTCGTTCAGGAAAAACAAAAACATTTTAGATAGGAAAATGGCGTTACAATGTTCTGTTAGAACAGAAAATACATTGTTCTAATTCTCATATTTTGGGGAAAGATGTATCATAAATGCTTTCTTCTGTTATTGGTGGTCTTGCCTCACACGTGCAGTGATTTATGTGGGTGATTCGTAGGTTGGAAGCTTGTTATAATGTTATTTTGTTGCAGGTGAAAGAGAAGCAAAAAGGAATCTTGGATGGTAGTTATCCCGTGGTGATGGTAGAAGTGAAACCCGTTTTCCTGACTCAACTCACACCACCCTGCTTTTCCCTAATTAAAACACTCAGATCGGTCATGCTCATGGCTTTATTCCCAGTACCCACATGGAGCCTGGCTCAAAACAGCTATTAAAAACATCTGCTAAATAAATGAATGAATGGACACTGGAACACTCTGGCTAGAAAGCCCGTTCCAGTCACCTAGTCTGACCTTCTGATGTTACATGTAGTCTAACTGTGGTCTGAAGAGGTGGCTTCCCAGTGTTGCACAAATAGTAACTCAAGGTCTTGTCGAGGGTTATAAGGAGATTATACGAAATCACCTGTGTGAAACTTTTGCAAGTTGTAAAGCACTACAGAAGTTTAAGCATCTTTCATTCAATAAAAAAATAAAAATAAATTTAAAAAGAAGATATGCTGATATTCCAAGCCATGATATCTTGTTTGTTTTCTTAATCATATGTACCTGTTAAATATCTTTAAGAAGAAATGACCTAACTTTCGAAATGGGAGGTTAAAAAAATCCTCTTGGCATCCCTTACCTCCAATTTAGATAATTTCCAAACGACATCCACCTCAATTTGGTAGTAATTAAAATGTATAACCTTTTAGTTTGATTGTCAGAAGGAAAGTTGATGACGAATCTCTGTGGTTGAGTTTTCAAATAGTGTTCTGGTGACTTAGACCAGGAAAATAGGGTTAAATTGTTAACTGTGCTTCTGACTCATTCAATGATTTATAGCAGTGGTTCTCAAAGTGTGTTCCACAGACCAGCAGCACCTAGGAACTTGATAGAAATGTCAGATCCCATCCCAGACTTACTGAATCAGAAATTTGTGCTCATACAACTCAATATCAAAAAAATAAACAATCCAATCCAAAAATGGGCAGAAGACCTAAACAGACATTTCTCCAAAGAAGACATACAGATGGCCAACAGGCACATGAAAAAATGCTCAACATCACTAATCACTAGAGAAATGCAGATCAAAACCACAATGAGGTATCCCCTCACACCAGTCAGAATGGCCAACATCAAAAAATCTACAAACAGTAAATGCTGGAGCGGATGTGGAGAAAAGGGAACCCTCTTGCACTGTTGGTGGGAATGTAAACTGGTGCAGCCGCTATGGAAAACAGTATGGAGCTTCCTTAAAAAACTAAAAATAGAGCTACCATATTATCCAGCAATCCCATTCTTGGGCATATATCCGGAAAAGATGAAAACTCTAATTTGAAAAGATACATGCACCACAATGTTCACAGCAGCACTATTTACAAGAGCCAAAACATGGAAGCAGGGATTTTTTAGGGCAATGGAACTACACTGCATAATACTATAACGTTGGATATATGTCATTATACATTTATCAAAACCTACAAAATATACAACACCAGGACTGAAACCTAATGTAAACTGGGTGATTATGATGTGTCAGTGTAGGTTCATCCTTGGTTAAAAAGAAAATGTACTATTCTGGCGAGTAATATTGACACTGGGGGAGGCTGTGTGCGTGCGGGGGCAGGGGTATACGGGAAATCTCTGTACATTCAGCTCAGTTTTGCTGTGAACCTAAAACTGCTCTTAAAATATGAAGTCTTAATAATAAAAAAGAGATACATCTTATAGATCAGAAAGTAAAAAGTGCTCAACACCCAAAAAGGAGCCAATCTGAAGAAGCTCCCAATGATCAAACAGGAAGAGTCTGAACACCAAAATAAAACGGCATTAGATTATAACCCAAAGAATCCACGAGGCCATACTGATACAAATACATTATTGAATAAATAAAGGGAAAGAAGAGAAACAGAAGAATTCTTCACAGAAGAATTCCAAATAATTTATGCAGATATTCCTCCCTGGATATGATGTGATGAGAATGGTACTTCACCTCTCTGGTCTTCCTCCCCAAAACCCATAACCCCAGTCTAATCATAAGAAAAATATAAGACAAATCCAAACTGAGGGACATTCTACGAAACATTTGATCAATACTGCGCAAAGGTGTCAAGGTCATTGGAAACAAGGAAAGTCTGAGAACTTGTCCCTGACCGGAGGAGTCTCAGGACCCATGAGAACCAAATGAAATTCAGTTTCCTGGATGGGACCTGGAACTGAAAAAATGACGTTGGGAAAAACTGGTGAAATTCTAACGAAGTATGGAAGTTAGTTAATAGCAATGTACCAACGCTGGTTTCTTAGTTGTGACAAACTCTCCATATAAAGTAAGACGTTAAGAGTAGAAGAAACTGGGAGAAGGGTATACGGGTACTTTCTGTATCATCTTTGCAACTTTTTGTAAATCTAGAAGTATTCTAAAAATTTTAAAATCTTATTAAAAGATGAAGGATGTTAGTGTTAAATGTCTAATCCAAACCAACATTCTCATTTGTGAAGGTAAGAAAAATGGGACCCATAGACCTTGGCCAAGTTCACATTTTCGGGATTTCAAAATTGTTCACACACTTCAGTTCTACCCAAGTTACTTACTTTCCCAAAATGTCTGCTGCACAGAATAAATAAAACATTATTGTTAGTTTTATATACTTTGAAAAAAACACTGGTGTGCAAAATTATAACATATATAGGTCAAGGAAGGCTAATGTACTAGTTAAGTGCTTTTTTTGCTTGTTTTATAAAAGAATTCACTGAAGTTCTTTTAATAACAAGCTTCTGGATTGAACTAGTAAATTATTTACCTACTTTTCCACACACAGCAACTTTTTACAAGTAATTTATGCCCAGAGTACTACTCTAGTAACAAGCTGTTTCTAGATTTAGATTTTCAACCCTATTTTCCTTTTTAAATATTTGTTATTTAAAGTAAGCAAGTTATTTGAAATGTTTTAAGACTATATTAAAACTTCAAACAAATAAAAATTCTTATTGAGGAAAGGAATTTAATCTAATCTTTTATTTTATGCATAAATGAAAATCCCCAATGCTAGTCCAAGATTTCTACTTTTTAATGAAACATCATGCCTACTCAAAATCTGTGGCCTCAGCTATAGAAACTTAGAAAGCAAAGAATTATTGCGGAAACATTACTAATTGAGGCCTTTAATTATCTATGTTGGTATAATCCATGATCTGAACTCATTTGAGAAATAGCAAATTTAAATGGATTCCCTGGTGAAAAAAATATAAAAAACATGGTGCTCGTAGGGTCATTTTATATAAGACAATCAACATATTTAGCTGACGCCAATTTTTTAATCATTTCACCTTCCCTCTGGTGATTGGAAAGCATCTTTTATCATTGAAGCCATTAAGCAATTCCATTCTACTTTGGTGTTTGTAGCAAAATGTGACCCAGGGCGAGTCTAACAGAAGGTTTCCTATTCAGCTGTTTGCTTGTTTTTAATATTCTACGTCTTCCTGGAGTTTCTCCTGTAAAAAGACCAATCCATCCATTGCTCACAACAGCACCACATGTTCACACAGCTTTTAAAAGTTCATGTAATCTTTTCTTAGATTCTTAGGTCAGAGAAAAGGCACACATGAGACAGAAGACTACATTGTCTACTATTAGACAGGTAAGAGTGGTCCTCACTCAGCCTCAACACACCCATAATGGGGACCAGTTTCGTGGTGCAGCCCATTCTATTTTAATCAGAATGTTATCTGTTTTTATTTATTTTATATGACTTTTAATTTTTTTAATATAAATTTAAAATTTTTTTAAATTAATTTTTAAATTTTGAGATAATCACAGATTGGCATGCAGTTGTAAGAATTAATACAGAAGGATCCCGTAAACCCTATACTCAGTTCCTCCAATTGGTAGCATCTTACAAAACTATAATATAATATCATAATTCAGATACTAACATTGATACAGTCATGATATAGAACATTTTCATTTGTGTGACTTTTTTTTAACATCTTTATTGGAGTATAATTGCTTTACGATGGTGTGTTAGTTTCTGCTTTATAACAAAGTGAATCAGTTATACATATACATATGTTCCCATATCTCTTCCCTCTTGCGTCTCCCTCCCTCCCACCCTCCCTATGTGTGACTTTTTAAAAGAAAATTTTTCCTTGCATTGAAACAAAATCTTTTGTATTAGAGCTTTTATCCTGGTAGTCTAGCTCTTTTTTCTCAAACAAGAAAGGCAAGGTAGGGGCTTCCCTGGTGGCGCAGTGGTTGGGAGTCTGCCTGCCGATGCAGGGGACACGGGTTCGTGCCCCGGTCTGGGAAGATCCCACATGCCGCCGAGCGGCTGCGCCCGTGAGCCATGGCCGCTGAGCCTGCGCGCAGTCCGGAGCCTGTGCTCCGCAATGGGAGAGGCCGCAACGGTGAGAGGCCCGCGTACCGCAAAAAAAAAAAAGAAAGGCAAGGTAGATAACATGATGACTTCAATTTCTGAGAAGAGGTACTGTCTGAGGGAGGTCACGAATCTGGTAGTGGGTCAGTCCGGAGTTAACCCAAGCCTGACTGACCCCAAAGGTCTTTCTCACAGATGCCACACTGTTCTAGTTTAGCATTATAGCATCTCGGCTCTGAACAAGGGCACCTGCCCAAGGCAGCCAGCAGGAGCTGAAATCCGGCTGGTGCGCTGATGGAGAATTGCTTTGGCTGAAAGGAAGGGGAACACTCTTCTGATTTACACTGTCCACTCAGGCACGGGCCTCCAGGACCACGTTAGCTGGGAAGGAAAACTGTATCTGATGCACACAGAGGTGCCACGTGGGGAGGCGGTGGTCCCATTAGACCGACACATTTCTCATGTTCTTAGTCATCACTTCTTTCGCTAAAGAATGCTCCAGAATCTCCTTTTAATGTTCTGCCTGAGTATTTTCCCTGGAGTAATGCCAGGGTTACACGTCTACAGTATAATGATTTCCACCCCCGCCCCCAAGTAACATACATACCTTTAAAAAATATTTACTCAAAATATATCCTTATCAAGACTTCCACTGCTTCTGCTGTCAACATTATTTCTCAGAAGACTGCCAACAATATTTATTCACACCCATCAAGGTTTTCCTACTACCCTGGGAACGGATAGGGGAGCTTAAAGACTAAAATTCATCTAAAACAGCTAGACGTCCTTTTGCAGGATTCTCACCTTTTTCCATTTAGAGATCAATTGTCATAATTAGAAAAAGAGGAAAAGTTAATAAAAGATAAAGATAAAAGAAACCATGCTGAGTTGTCAGAAGAGATCATTTCCCCCCTGACTTTATATTCTGTGAGGAAATTGTGTAGACTCTCATATTAAGAGCATAGGATAATATAAACAATGTCCTCAGAACTATTTTTCTAGAAAAAAACATATTTTGCAAATAATGTTTATTATGTTGTCATAACATTCTAAAAATAATCTCATAGAACAAAGAGGGGGTGGAAATAAACCATCCTGGTTGGGAAATGGGACTATCCACGGTATTCTTCTTCTTTTCCTTTTTCTGCAGTCTCCACACTGTCTACAACGAGTACGAATTATTTATACAAGGAAAAGATAAACTTTATTGAACCATAATAAATAAAAGCATTTGTGAAGGCATTTTTTTTTCCTTTTTTTTTTTTGTGGTATGCAGGCCTCTCACTGTTGTGGCCTCTCCCGTTGCGGAGCACAGGCTCCGGACGCGCAGGCTCAGCGGCCATGGCTCACGGGCCCAGCTGCTCCGCGGCACGTGGGATCTTCCCGGACTGGGGCACGAACCCGTGTCCCCTGCATCGGCAGGCAGACTCTCAACCACTGCGCCACCAGGGAAGCCCTGTAAAGGCGTTTTTAAATACAACTCTTGGTGCAAGTTGGGAGCATGATCCTGAATTGTAGTCCAGGAAAGCATTTCTACAGGGGCTAAATTCATAGAAACCAGGCAGTGTATATTCTAACGTTCTGCTTGGCAACTGTAGCTAATGAGGATGCTGAACTTGTTCTTCAAACTGTCCCTCAAATACCATTTATCTCCACTGCACTTTTGACTTGGGTTAAGTAGCAGTCAATCTGAGGTTTAACTCTCGGGTTATTACCGAAAAGCAGAGATTCTCTCTTAGGAGAAAAGGTGATCAAAAATAAGCTAGACCTCGGACATGGTGTCCACGTGATACCATGAAGTCTGAGCATTGCTGATTTATGTGATCTTCCAAACTGGACTGCTCCGTCTCTGTCAAACAGTGGGCTACGTGGAAGGAAACTTTCTTCAGAGCAAGCTGCTTTTTTAAATTGGCCCCCAAGCTGGGATGAGTACTCAGTAGGGTCTCCAAAGCTTTACACCCATTTTATTGGGTAGGTTGCATTATTATTACATTTTAAGAGTCCTTTATAATAATATTCCAAACACAAACTCTTTATCAGATATATTTTGCAAATATTTTCTCCCAGTCTGTGGCTTACATTTTTTATTTTTAGGACAGTGTATTTCAAAGAGCAAAAGTTTATTTTTTTTTTAATTTTTAAAATTTTGATGTAGTCCAATTTATTTCTTTTTATGGATTTTTCTTTTTGTGTCCTGAGATACCTTTACCAAGGTCACAAAAATTTTCTCCTATGTTTCCTTCTAGAGGTTTTATTGTTTTGGATTTTACATTTAGGCAATCCAGTTCAAGGTCATTTTTGTACATGGTGAAAGGTACATTTCAATGTGGTTTTTTTTTGTATTTGGATGAGCAATTGTTCCAGTATAGTTTGTTGAAAGGTATATCCTTTCTCCATTGAATGTCGCCATTTTCAAAAATCAGTTGACCATATATGTATAGGTCAATGACCAATTGTATGTTCATAATTGACCGTATATGTATTTCTGGAAACTCTATTCAGATCCATAGATCTATATGTGTCTTCTTTCACCAATAACACATCTCCTGGATTTCTGTAGCTCTTTTGTAAGTCTTGAAGTTAAGTAGCTTGGGTCCTCCAATTTTGGGGTTTTTTTTTCAAAATTGTTTTTGTTATTCTCTGTCCTTTGCTTTTGTATATAAATTTTAGAATCAGCTTATTAATTTCTACCAAAAAAAGTGTCTTCTAAGAATTTGATTGAGACTGTGTGAATCTATCTATCTACTTAGGGAGCATTGACGTATTAACAACATTCAGGCTTTCCACCCAGGAGCCCTGTGTATCTCCCCATATTTATTTAGGTTTTTGGTTTTTCTCATCAATGTTTCATAATTTGCAGCATACAAATCTTGCATAATTTTTGTGAGAGTTATCTCCAAGTTTTTGGCACTGTTTCAAACAGTAATGTTTTAAAACTTTCAATTAGCAATTGTTCGTTGCTCATATATAGAAATATAATTAATTTTGTCTATAAAGTTACTATGTTGAATCTGACAGGTTACCCCCTGCTTTCCTAGAATCTCTGTAGTGAACTGCTAGTGCTCTAGCTCTTCTGTCTTTTTAACTCAAAGAGTTAAAATAAGCACAATTCATTCAGTCAATTGATGAGATTATTTATATGTCCTTGGATCCCTTTAATGTTTTACTGAATAGGCTGGTTGTTTTGTTATTATCAATTCATAATCCATAATTTTGTGTGTGTGTCTCAAAGTTACGCTAGTTTTTAAAGCATAGTTAGGTAGTTTTAACAGTTCGTTACAAAGTCGGTTATGTCTTAACTAACAAACTAGACATTTCACCTGACTCTGGAGAAGTCGCTCGTGACAACGGGCTCAATGAGGTTAATTTATCTTACTGGGCTTGTGCTCGCGTCTCCCCTTCCACATCATCAGCAAAGGGCCTAATGAAGTACTAACGTCATGTAAAATAAAGAAAATTATTACTAACTTTACTTAGGGAATAAGAGTTAATCTTAGGCCATCAATCCTGACCTTCATTTTTCCCCCTTAAACAGTGTAACAAATAAAAGTTTATGGGGGAAGATTTTTAATTCATAAAGCAATTGAAATAAAGTGTTAATGTTCTAAATTCTATGAATTAACTTCACAAAAAGTAACATAAAAATATAGAGATATACCAGAGTATAAAAATATAGGAATGGAGCTAATTTTTACTCATAATCTTACTGGTGAAAAAAACGTTAAAAGGTATCTAAGAATCCTCCATCCTTCCAAGCCAAGCCCATTTTGAAATCCCCATTTTAAGACTATTAAGACCCCATTTTCCTGCAGCTAGCCAATAAGCGTTCTTAAATACTTTAGAGAAAGGCATGCCAACTGCCATGCAAGGGAAGCTATTCCATTTCCAAACCCCTAAGATTAGTATGGTAATGTTAAAACCATCTCCCTTATATCAGCTTATCTAGATTGACCCCCAGAGCCACAGGGAATAGGTCCTTAAAATATCTGGAGACAGCTATCATGCCCCATGTTTCAGTGTTCGTTCTCTTAGACAGAGTGTTCCTTGCTCATCTTCATATCTCACTTATCTGCCATGTTTTCATTTATTCCACCTTCTTTGGAAATGTGGCTTCATCAGTGCATAGTATGTGCAAAACACTTTTCGGTCCAATACTACCCTTAAAGAACCACATAAGATTGCATCAGGTCATTTTTAGCTCACCATGAACTTGTGTAGGTAACATTACTTCTAGGCATTTTTCTTTTGAATTGCTCTTACACTACTACCTTGTGCTTGTAAAATTAGTGTCATTGCTGGTGGAGAAGATTGAACTTTTCCTCTTTGAAATGGCATAGACTGAGTGGGAACTGAATGGTTGCTGTTCCAGACCAAGGGGTCTGGTAGTGCCGGAAGTGATGCTCTACAGTTTAACTGAAAAGAGATGGAAGTACTTCGGTTATCAGGAGTTTGGATATAAGCTTGAGATGGTGCTCTGGACATTAGAGAGCTTCTTCCAGGTGAAAAGTCATCTAAAGTCTGCATGGAGGTCTCCTACTGGAACATGAACAAGCAAGGCTGAATACTGTCTTGCATAGCAACTGTGGATCTGTTCAAGTTCAAACATATATTAACTGAAAGTCCCAGAGACCTGCACTGATAGACCTTCATAAAAATGGGAAGGGTTGATTGTAGGAAGACTTTGAAAGACAGATACTAATTTTCTTTTTTTTTAACTGAAGTGTCGTTGATTTACAATGTTGTGTTAATTTCTGCTGCACAGCAAAGTGATTCAGTTATACACACACACACACACACACATATATGTATATACATTCTTTCTTTAATATTCTTTTCCATTATGATTTATAACAGGATACTGAATACAGTTCTCTGAGCTATATAGTAGGACTGCTGTTTATCCATTCTGTATATATTACCTTATATCTACTAACCCCAACCTCGCAATCCTTCCCTCCCACAACGTCCTCCCCCTTGGCAACCACAAGTCTGTTCTCTATGAAGGACAGATATTATTAATTGTTCACCTAACTCATTCATTCAACAAATATTTATCGAGTACCTACTACATGCTGGGTTATTTGGGGCACTAAGGATAGAAGGGTGAACAAAACTGACAAGTCTCTTCTCTGTGAATTAAGTTTCTAGTTGGGGGAATAAACATTAAGCAGAAAAACAAATCAAAATATGTTTGGAGGGGTTGAGCACTATGGAGAATAAAATAAAATAAAATAAAATAAAGCAAGTTAAGGGAAATAGGTTATGCTGGTGATTGTAGGGTGGGGTGACTCCCTAAGATAGAGGATGTCAAACATTTTGGTCTCAGGACCCCTTTATGCCCTTAAAAATTATGAAGGTCTTCAAAGAGCTTTTGCTTATGTGAGTTATTGACAATTAGTAGATTTAAAATATTAATTCAAAAATGATTATAGTAAACCCATTAACTTTTTTATTGAACTATAGCTGATTTACAATATTGTTAGTTTCATGTATACAGCACAGTTATTCAGTTATTTATATATATATTATATATGTGTATATATATATTCAGTCTTTTTCAGATTCTTTTCCATTATAGGACATTGAATATAGTTCCCTGTGCTATACAGTAGGTCCTTGTTGATTATCTGTTTTATATGTAGTATTATGTATATGTATATGTCTCAAACTCCTAATTTATCCCTCCCCCCCCGCTTCTCTTTGGTAACCATAAGTTTGTTTTCTACGTCTGTGATGTGGTATATATAAACAATGAAATATTACTCAACCATAAAAAAGAATGAAATAATGCCATTTGCAGCGACATGGATGGACCCAGAGATTATTATACTATGGGAAGGTAGCCAGACAAAGATAAATATCATATGATATCACTTACATGTGGAATCTAAAAAAATAAAGATACAAATTTATTTCCAAAACAGAAAGAGACCCATTAACTTCGTTCTTTCAAACTTATTTTTTTTTAATTTACTTATTCATTTTATTTTTTTGGCTGCGTTGGGTCTTCGTTGCTGCATGTGGGTTTTCTCTAGTTGCGCCAAGCGGGGACTACGCTCCGTTGTGGTACGCGGGCTTCTCATTGCAGTGGCTTCTCTTGTTGCAGAGCACGGGCTCTAGGTATGCGGGCTCAGTAGTTGTGGCTCATGAGCTTAGTTGCTCCACGGCATGTGGGATCTTCCCGGACCAGGGATCGAACCCATGTCCCCTGCATTGGCAGGTGGATTCCTAACCACTGCACCACCAGGGAAGCCCTGACCCATTAACTTTTATATGACATTTTATTTCAAAAGCTACATTTCAGAAAATTGATGAAAAGAGTGGCATTGTCTTACATTTTTGTAAATCTCTTTGAAAATCTGACTTCTAATATCTGATTCTGCATTCAATATGATATATTGCTTTGGCTGAAGATCTAAACTCAAACAGATAATGTGGTTGGAAAAGAGAGGAGTATTTTAGTAACCTTTTCAGTTAACTGCATATTTTCCTTTGATGCTAACAGCAACAAAGCTGAATCAGTGGTATTTTCTTAAAAGTTAGCTACAGTGTGGAATCTGAAACCCTATCAATGAACTTGCATACTTTGTTGTATTAAAACCCACTGGTCTATCTTGTCCTTTGAATGGGCCTTTTAACCATGCACGGCTTTGTCTTCCAAATGTTCATGCATTTAATTATATAGTGTCAAAAATAACATTCCTTAATTATCACCATCATCCTCAACAGAAAAGTGTTCAAGTATTCGAGGGCTTCCCTGGTGGCACAGTGGCTGGGAGTCCGCCTGCGCTGCGGGGGGCGCGGGTTCGTGCCCCGGTCCGGGAGGATTTCGCGTGCCGCGGAGCGGCTGGGCCCGTGAGCCATGGCCGCTGAGCCTGCGCATCCGGAGCCTGTGCTCCGCGGCAGGAGGGGCCGCGGCGGTGAGGGGCCCGCGCACCGCAAAAAAAAAAAAAGTGTTCAAGTATTCGGAAACTATCAAGCTCACCCTGGTGAGTCTAAGTTTTCCAAAATTCTGGTTTCACCTGGAAACTTGCATTTTATTATTGATCACAAACGCTGTCAGTTGTTTTCCTTCACATGACAGGCTCACTTCATTTGTTTCAAGAAAAGTCTGCTAAATGCCCAAGCCTGCGTACATACAGTTTGTTAGTAGTTCTTTCAAATAAAAATGTTGCTCCATGAAGAAAGGTGGCTAACGCAGCTTGCAACTCAAAAAATAGCATACATGCTTTTATTCAAGAAAAATCATTGTAGTTTGATATGCAATAGAATTGCTTTGCTTCTCATTTTGTCAGACAAAATAGTAAAAAGATACGTACTCAAAGATCAAGATTTTATAAAATAAATTTTACTGCTTCATCAGGACCTTCTTAAATGATACTGTGGACTATTATTTACTTACTTACTTACTTCACTATGTGGTGGCAAAGAATAAAGTGACTTTCAGACAGTGTGGGGTAAAACTTGTCAGCAGTTTTATCCACCATTGCTTCTGCACCATCCATGCAAATGTTAAAGCAGTGGAAATACCCAATAATGTCTAAGTACTGTTAAGAAAAAAAGTTTTGACGTTGTAAATTCCCAGTGGCCCATGAACCATACTTTAAGAAACACTACCATGAAATAAACTTGGAACAACTTCTGTATTAGTTCAAGACTTGAATATTACTTCATTGATACCTCAGTTTTCTGAGAGATTAAATTGTCAACAAGCCAAGCCATGAATTTATCGGGTGCTCGGCTACCAGCCGAATGAGACTTGTAGCAAACGTGCAGAGGTGGAATTCCTTGCTGCTACTAGATCTTATTTCTCTGCCAGCTTTGTGGAACGGGGTCTGTGTACCAGGAGAGCATCATCTGTAACCTCATTTCTAAAACTCTGTTAGTTCTGCATCTTCCTCCATTTATTCTCAAATACTTCCCACACTATTTATGGCTTCAGGCTGATGAATTTCTCCTAAGTTGTACATCTTCTTGATTTACAGTGGTTCTCCTCTGCATCTTATATTAGTTTTCAAAAAAAATTTTTTTTTAGAAAGGCACATTTTACTTTTTTCTATCTTAGTCATATGTCTGTATTCCCAACTTTTTTGGTTAAACTAATGTGACCTTATCCACTTGGGTTAAATACCAAATTTCTCTTGTTTTTACCTATATTTGGTACATCTGAAAACTTAGGAGTCAGTTTCAATCCTTTTTACTTTTCTATTTTCTAGAGAATTACTGAAAACCTTCTCCATTGGTGTTCCTTTTTCTAAGTTGTTGTCCCCAGAACCTGATGTTGCCTTACTCAGGTAATAAAAAACTTGACAGGGAGTCAAAAAGAAGGGTGTTCCAGCCCTGGTATCACTATGAATTAACTGCACAAAACAGCTCCTCTGTAGCTTGTGTCCACATTTGTAAAGCACATGGATGGGGCTAAGTCATCTCTGGCATCCTTTCTACTTCTGTGATTCCTCAATTTCTAGAAGTGGATTCTCTGCTCCATCTCTCTGCAGAGACAAGTATGAGGGTGAGTGAGGAGGGGATAGTTCAGAGAGTTTCCAGTATTTTCCTTCCTAGGAACCTCCCCTACCAGGCAGTACTTGCTCCCCTGGAAATGCTAATAGAAAGTTTACCTTTAATTAGAATGCATCATTTGCCTTATAATACAGGGTGGGACTGGATGAGTTTACCACTCCCCTCGCTCCTGGATGGTGACTCAGGTAGATTAGAGCAATTTTCTTGCTAGGCCTTTGCACTAATCCCTTCTGTGATTAAACAAAAAATAAATGAATATATATGTATATGAATATATATATATACACACACACATACATATGTACAGATAGTGACCCACTTCCCATATTGAAAAAAATCTGTATAATACGTAACCCAAACTCATCTCCAGGGTGACCACGTGGCTGGTCTCTCTTTGGGGTAAACCAATCTGTCTCTGACCTCACTCCCCTTTGACACTCACGTGAACTCCTGATTCCACCTCTGACCCTCTGCCTTCTCATTTCTGGCTGAATAGCCTCTCACTGACCTTGTGCCAAGTCTTCAACCTCATTTTAGGTGAAGACTGAAGCTGATTATCAATTTCCCACCCCTGGATTCCCAGGGCATCTTTACCTACTTAGAAGCTGCCCCAACTTGGCCAGGACCCCGCTGCTCTGAACAATAATCCCCTGATCTCTGCTTCCTCTGTCTGGCAAAGTTGGTGTTGGCCTTGTCACCCCAGTATAGACGATCCATGTTTCCCATAAAGGACGGATCTTGGGTAACAAATAGCGTTGGTCCTCACCCCCCCAGAGGCACAGACTCTGTGTCTTTTAATTGCTGCTGCTTTGAGCGACAGATTGGGCTCACAGTGGTCAGGGCTGAACTCAAGAGAAGTGGGAGCTGTAAGTTTATTATCTTATTAAAAACCTATGTCTGCAACATGGTGTAAAGTATATAATTTGGGTCAAATATCAGTTCTATCACCGACAAGCTGGGTGACTTAAAGCAATGGATTTAATCTCACTGACTTTCGGCGTCCTTATCTATAAAACATAGATAATAAAAGTTTGAAGTTTTAGAAGATGAGAAGACATAAATGTAATGTTTTACACACAGGATGTTTCAGTTAATCATTTTTATTATCTTTACCACTGATAAGGGTTTTAATTTGAAAAGTTTGGGTCATGTATTTGCATCACATCCATGTGCTAATGATCAAGTGATATAAGTTGTATATCCACATGTGTTAATTCGTATGCATCCTTTTTTTTCCTCTGGAAAGCAGGAAATACTACATGTTATGTAAATTTATTTTAAGATTAAATTAGAAACAAAGGAGAATTATGATATCATATTGGAACGTTCTCATTCCTATGGGCTTGTCTACTCACTTCATGAAAGAAGGACTGACTTTAAGGCTGGTGAATTTCTCCTGCATTGTACATCTTCTTGATTTATATTTATATAGAGAGACCACCTGCGATGCAGGATGCAGAGTGTGGTGGCTGTCGTGACACTGCCCACTATCACTAGTGGGGACCAATATTCTTCTAAATCTGGTTCTTAGAACCTGGTCAATGGTGAAATTGATGTGTATGACCTCTAGTCAAAGACTGTTAATCTGGTTTATTTTCCTGCCACTGAATCTCTTCTAGAATTACACGAGTTATTGCCTATTAAAGCTGGGCTCTGAGTACCAGGCGATTGATCTGCACTAAGAATGTCAAGGGTATTATCAGATATTGCAATCGGTACAGAGGGAGGAGGTTTCCATTTAATTTCAACTTAACCTCCCTCCCCACTTGTGAACATTAGAAGAGGGATTCTAATAAAATGGTCAAATGTGTGATCTCATTCGTTGTGACGAGCACTACCTTCCCAGATGTGAGGCCTGATTTGCAGCAGCAGAAGGCAAGTCTCCTGGATTAACTCCAGTCTCCTGATGGATTTGCTCTGGGTTTCATCAGCCTTCAAGGCAGATATAACAGGAGGAAATATAGAGTGTGTGTCTTGGCTGACGACACACTGGTTCTCTTCCAAAACGCAAGATACTGTCAAGACTTGGGGCAACAGCTCATCATTCCAGGAACTTTAAGCTCCCTCCACGATGTGAAATATACATTGTTCTCATTTCAGTTTTGAAGGAATTCGTCATCATGCCAGAGTGGCAATAATCAGTTATCCATCTGTGGACTTTTCTCATTGAAAGCTCAGCATCTTCTGTGGTCAAGCGTTACTTCTCGCTTTACCACTTTGTGAGTGTCTATTCAAAACATGTTAACTAATAGAGAACAGACTTGTGGTTGCCAAGTGGGGGGGGGAGGGGGAGGGAAGGGCTAGGAGTTTGGGATTAGCAGACGCAAACAATTATACATAGCTTGGATAAACAAGGTCCTACTGTATAGCACAGGGAACTATATTCAATATCCTGTGATAAACCATAATGAAGAAGAAAATGAAAAAGAATATACATATACGTATAACTGAGTCACTTTGATGTAGAGTAGAAATTAACACAACATTTGTAAATCAACTATACTTCAATAAAATTAAAACAAAACATGTTCACTAATCTTACAATAACCCCAAGAAACCATCATTAGGAAGGTGAATAAGATTTGGGGAAAAAAATACCACAGTAATACATCCCCCAGTAAACCAGAATTGATTTTTTGATCAGACCTTCCCGCATTTCCTAACATAATAAAGTTTTGGTGAAAGTTGATCGAAGCTAGTCAGTTCTTAAGAACTCAGCAAATTTAGATTTACCAAGCGTGTGCTATAGATTATTATTTAGGTCCTGGTCATCAGTTGAGCAAAAGGAGAACCGAGGTTGCTTGTGTAAAATCCTTGTTAGGGACACGGAAGACTCGAGACTTGAAATGAGGCCATGTAATTTCCACCACTTTCACAAAGCTGCCTTCCTGGATGTTATTTTTAATTTTTTTTTTTTTTTTTGCAGTACGCGGGCCTCTCACTGTTGTGGCCTCTCCCGTTGCGGAGCACAGGCTCCGGACACGCAGGCTCAGCGGCCATGGCTCACGGGCCCAGCCGCTCCACGGCATGTGGGATCTTCCTGGACCGGGGCACGAACCCGTGTCCCCTGCATCGGCAGGCGGACTCTCAACCACTGCGCCACCAGGGAAGCCCCTGGATGTTATTTTTAATATTCTCTTTAGTAAGCAACACAGATGAATAATTTGGGGGGGATTTCCTTCTTTAGACATACACTCATTGGTTCAGCATAAATTTATAAACTTTTTGAAATCATTGGTTAATCTATTACTAAACTCTTAATTGGAATTTATCCAGTGCTACCAATGAGAAAAATACAAACGAAGTGATTTACAAGTAGGCAGCTAACCAGAAGTCCGTGAGGTACACCAGGCAGCTTGACTGTTAGTCATGATTGTGCTTCTCTAGGAAGTTTTCAAGTTCTGATGAAGGTGGTTCCAGCCCTGAAAACACTGTATTTGAAGTAGATTAAGACGAACACTAACATGGTAGGGCCAGCATAGAACACACGTGAGAAATGTGCCCACAGGTCCCAGGCCACCAGGATTTCAGAAAAACAGAGACATGGTACGATTTGCAAAGATTGGAGGGGTTGCTTAAGATGAAAGGAAACAATTAGAATGTTATTGAGGAAATCTGGTCAAGAAATAGGAAATTATGGTAGTGGCAGTGCGGATGGGGAAGTGGTGTGTATTTGAGAAAAACTGAGGGATCTGAGAGAGAGGCTGGCAGAGGAGAAATGGACGGAGGATGGCAGCAGCTTCTGGATGGTTTCTGGTTTTCTGGGATTGAAGCCAGGGTCGGGTAAGAGGAGGCTTCCCTCTGCGTAGAGACTAATGGGAAAGGAGGAGGGGAGTGGGAGGGAGCTGCGTCTTGGGACTGATGTTTAGTCTGACTTGTACCAACAGGTTATCAAGACTCCTTTCAGATTTCTATGTGCAAATGTCCAGCAAGTAGTCATAGCCATGTGTCTGGGAATCAGAAAAGAGATACAGCCCAGGAAAACAGATTTGGGAGTCATCAGTATCTAGGTGGAAATCAAAGTGGTAAGTCTAGATAAAGTGTTTTGGGGGAGAAACAGAAAAAGAAAAGAGTGGAGAATGAATTTCTCCCTGGGAAGCAGCACTGCAGGCCTGGGTAGAAGGAGAACAGCCTTCAAAGGGCCTGAAAGGATACTACAGGGAGCCAGGAGGTGACGCAGCAGGGGCGACCTTGGGGCAAACCTGGGGGATGAATGCAAGGTGGCAGTGAGACCAAGCAGAAGCTGCACGCTCGGTAACCTGGCCTTCTCGGTTTGATGAGGATAGTGGGGCAATGGCGTGGATACCAACCAAACAACAAACAAGAAAGTAAAAAAATTGAATTTCTCAAACTGAGGTCTGTAGTCGTTTGGAAATCCAAGGGTATTTCATTCAATCATTGAACTAATATTTACTGAGTACCTACTATGTCCTGTGCTCTGTTCCAGGCCTGGTAAATTCTGCATTTATTCTAGACAGAGATACAGACAATAAACCAGGAAACCAATTAATAACACAACAATGTAAAATAATAACAAGTGCTGAGAAGGAAATAAAGAGGATAATGTGACCGAGGGTGATGCAGCTATTTTTAAATATCAGAAACCTTTGGGAAAACCCAAAATTGTGAAGGTGTTGAACCTGCCCCAAATCCATCTATCAATTCAGTGCAATTCTACTTAAAATCCTGCCATCATTTTTTGGAAAACTGACTAACTGAAACCAATGTGCAACACAAAGAGGGGAAAGTAGCCCTACCAGATATGAGAACATACGATAAAGCCATAAGGCTTTGTTGTAACCACAGAACATTAGATCAATGGAACAGAACAGGAAGTTCAGAAACGGACTCACATGTGTAAGAGACATTAGACAACGGAAAAGGTGGCATTTGGAGAAAGGATGCTTATTCTATAAATGATTCTGAGACAACTGATCATCTGTTTGAAAGAGCAAAAGTATCATTCTGGCACCCATCATTTACCAAAACAAATTCCAGTTGGAATAAAGGCAAAATTGTAAAAGAAATGAAAATACAAGAGAGTATATTTACTGTATAGTGTAGAGAAGGTGTTCTAAACAGGCCCCAGAAAAGAAACAAAAAAAAATAGGCCATAAGAAACACACACACAAAGTTAAAAATATAGAGAAAAATACTGACACATTTGACTCCATCAAAAGTTATGGAGGATAAAAGACACTAAGATAAATTTAAAATACAAAGTTCATGCTGGGAAAATAAAAGATACCTAGATATCTGGGATATCTGAAGATATTCAATTTACTTGTTACCTCAACAAAAGCTGCCCAAAACAGAAAGAAAACAGGAAACATGAAGATTGGATGAGTGAGCTGACACTACAGTCCATGGGGGCCACTGAGGCCAGGAACCAGGGAGACACTTATGGCCTTGGGAACACCGCATCCAAACCAGTCAGATGTGAAGTCAAAGCTGGACATCACAGAGCAAGAGTTTAGAGTGAGGTAAAGGCAGAAAAACAATAAAATTAGATTGTGAGCACACAAAAGTTTGGGGCAATTACTTTATCTGCAAATCCATAGGAAGCTATTCTTTATGGAGTAGAAAGTATGGGATGTATGGATGGACCTGGGGGCTTACGGGGCCGGGGCTGGAACATTTGTTCCTGGGTGCTCTGGCTTCTGTGAGACATCACACTGTCCCCAGGTGACCCCCTACCATATGCGCCCCCCCCAACTCTGATGGCCGTCACTCACTGAAAAGTCAGTGGGCAGTTACAAATTGGGTTGCACGGTTTTGACTACAAACCTCGCTCCCGTACTAGACCCTGGGCAACGTGGGAGCAGGGCAATATCTTATGTGTTTGTTTCCCCAGGACTTTCCCTGATTTGTGACACTTAAGCATATTCAGTAAGTATTAGTTGAATAAATGAACAGATGAGCAAATGAACCCAAGTATATTCTATTTTAAGCATGAGCCATGATTAGATACTAAGGTCAGAGCATCAAATGCAACCAGATGTAATCAAAATGATCCTCGAAAAATTCCTTTAAATGCTCATAAGCTACAGAATTCATAGTTTTGTGTATATAATCACATGTGCTAATTCTTGTACACACCAACTAGTTAAGACATCCTAAACTAGGTTAAAGGAAAGAGCAAAAGGAAAAATATTTATGTAGATACCTGAGCATTCAACCCAGTCCATCTTTAAGATAAATATAAAACTCCTTGTATTAAATGGGGTATGGGGAGAGTGACCTCCACCGTCATTGGGTGTGAAGATTAGGTTATAAATGAAGTCTTTGTGTGATGCGACTCCATCATACACATATAAGTGCTTTTTACACAAGTTAACAGCTGTAGATAAACTGAGATAAAGTTTTTCTCATTAAGATCCAGTTAAAAGATTCAGGTCTAAAGTGACAGCTGTAATTATTTGTTTTAATAATTATTGTAATCAGAGGGAGCACGACATCGATGGGCACTCTAAACAGCTGATCCTTTGGCATTTATTTAAAATCATATCAGTGAAGTATTTGATCAGTGTTTACTTGGGTGTGAGATCGCACATTCTCTGGGGACAGGGTGGAAAAGGAGGCCCAGTGGTGGCCTTACTCACCGGCTTCTCCATGGTTCAAACAGTTTGGTTTCCACCCCGAACCTGAGTACCCAATCTGCAGAACACACTCTCCCGCTAGCTGGACCGAGACACCTTCGAAAGCCTGCCCACTGGGGAACACTCCAGCCACCTCCTTACCACCCAAGGGATCAGTGCATTTCCCACAAGGCAGTGCTGTTGTCCCAATGAAGGAAACCCTCCCTACTGTCACACTCCCATTGAAGCAGACTCGTGGACGGGTGCTTCAGGTGCGTCCCCTCCACGTGGCTCTATCTGAAGGCCCAACCCAAAGGGACAGCCTTGGCCTCTGAACAGCTCCTTGGAGTCGAAGCTGCAAATTACAGCCTGTCCGAGGTGTCACACAGTCACATTCCTGGTCTCAACACAACGTAGACTTCGAAAGATGCCAACAGTGGGAGAACGATGCAGGGGAGACTCCACAACTCTGCTCTTGGTGAAGACTGAGGAAGCTACTATTTTTTTTTTTTCTTTAATGAAATGGAACGAGGTATCTCCTTTGCCACACTGGCAGTACCACGTGAGTATGGTATTGATATCATATCTGGCAGGTGGCATCTTGCAGAAGGTCAGATGAGGGATGCAAGGCTGACCTGAAGGCAGCAGTCCAGATCGATTTCATAGTGATCTGGAGAAGCAGCTCATTAGAAGGTGATTGACCAAATGAGCAGGTGTAGACTGGGAGAAAACCCAATGATTTTAGAGTCGATGTCATCACTATATGACAATTCCAATAGAACTATCAATGTGATTAGAAATAATCAGGTTGAACGTGATTTGGTCAAAAGTAATTACTTAATTACTTTGAAGACAAATTGGATGGAGCAAGAAATTGTTGAAATAGTAGATTGGCCAAAAATATTCCATCTTCCACTTTTATATATATGTGGGATTTTTCAACTTATTATGCATTTTTAAGCATTTCAAGTGAGATAATCTAAGGAGAAGTTCCTTTAAAATGATGACATGCTAGCAACGCAAAACAATGACATTTATTGGTGAATGATGTTCAAAAATAGAGAATGATGAGAAGGCTAAAGAATGGCTTAATTAAGAAACAAATTAAGGAGCAGAAGGGAAGGAGGAGCTAAGTACGAAAAAACCTGTCTAGGGGAAAGAATATATACAATAAACATATTATCTAGCTATACTAATATATTTAATAGATAGATAGAGTTGACTTGTAGATTTTTTATTCTGCATTTTTTCTTTCACCTGTATCATACAATTCTCCCAATTATCTAGTGAGGAAATGGACAGGCATTATTAACCCTTAGAGATGAGAAAAATGAAGCCTACAAAGTGAGCAACTTGCACAAAGTCGCACCATTTTTAAGTGCCAGATTTGAACTTGTGTCTTCACTGTCCTTGCTATTGTCTCATGCCAGGTCTTCAAGATGGAAAAAAAACTAAACTGGAAGTTTGTACCTTAGAATTTTTATCCTGGATGTGTCTAAATAGATGACCTAACCCTTTACTTTTCTGACTTCATGATTTTCATTTGTCAGATATGGAAATGGAACTATCTGTGTTTTTCAAAGATGTTTGATAATCAGAAATGTGTTTCACACTGTGGCACATGCATGTAACTGAAACAGAACAATGCTTAGCCCTACTATGTGAAATGAACTCTGATATTTTCTAGTCCAGTCTGGTCACAACCCACTAAATTGATTCCATGACCCCCTAATTCACTGCAATTTTGGACTCGATAGATGAGATCTTTTCCAATTTTCTTATCATGTGGTCTGACATGTCTAGAATGAATCATGGGGCCAGAGTAAATTTAGTAGGCAGGAAAAATGAGTTTTCTACTTGGAGAATTTATCAACCCATCTGAGTCACTGTAGTTAATACAAAGAACCAGAAGCACTAAGAGAAAACCAGATCAGAACAGGAGGAAAACATCTGTGCTGACATCAAAAGGCTCTACCACGACTCCACTCACAAGTCACCAGGTCATTCAGGCAGGTTCAAAGCTGTCAGCTGGAAATAAGACGATTTAATAATCATGCTGATAATTTACATATAGACACTAGCAACTTTATTTTCAAGATATTTCAATATCACGTCAGAACGTTCTTATGGGATGAGCTAGACAGCTATTATTATTATAACTTTGCACAGATTAGAAAACTGAGATGCTGAAAGATTTGATGGCCCACCGAGCACAATGCTTTGCACAATATTTACAATTTATTTTAATAAATATTTGTAAATGTTATTGAACTAAATAACATGAATTTTTAATTAATAACAAATGCATTATTCTCAATAATGCATATTATTAACAACTGAATAATTACTTATAGATAATATAATTAATAGTTATTAATAAGTAATTAAGATCAATTATTATTGATAATTAATAACCTATTCTGCACAAATATTTAGAAGGTCACAGAGAAACTTAATAAGTGAGAACCGATTTCCTGACTCTAGCTCAAGTTTTTTCATCTATACTAAACTATCTGAGTCATACTGGAAAGTAAACTCTCAAAAATACCTTTGATTAGGCCCTCTTTCCAGACCTGATTAAAAAGAACCTTCGAGGGCTTCCCTGGTGGCGCAGTGGTTGAGAGTCCGCCTGCCGATGCAGGGGACACAGGTTCGAGCTCCGGTCTGGGAAGATCCCACATGTCACGGAGCGGCTGGGCCCGTGAGCCATGGCCGCTGAGCCTGCGCATCCGGAGCCTGTGCTCCGCAACGGGAGAGGCCACAGCAGTGAGAGGCCCGCATACCGCAAAAAAAAAAAAAAAAAGAACCTTCGAGATAGAAATAATATTACTTTCATTTTTGACTTGTATACAGAAAACTATATATATTTTTTCTCACATATATACCACAGCTTTTACAAATTTAATTTTTATTTTACACTTAGGTTTGATAGCTTTTAACCACGTAGAATGAGAGACCCCAACATTGTCTCCATTTCTTGTAAAAGTGATTTTGCTTAAAGAGGGAGAATGTGAAACGATCCTACCAATTCCTAAGGTTCCATGATTTAAATAAAGCATTCAAAAATTCTCTCTAATGATTCTTTTACAATCCCAAAAATATGGCATATTTTTAAAAGACAGTTCTCATTCTCTCATTAATTTATTCAACCAATATTTGAGTGCTCTTACATGCAGTTTCTTTGCAGGTTTCTGAGGACCTGCAAAGAAACCTTCATCACAGAGGTGAATAAAACATCATCCTTGCCGCCCACAAGGAGTTCATTGTCTGGGGGTGTAGAGAGACATCTGAACAATTTAGTGGGCTGACAGCAGCGCTCAGGAGATTGGGATATTACTGCTCCATGGCTATTTTTCCCAGAGGGAAAAGTCTATACCCTGTGCCTCTAAAGACTTTGGGGCAAAAATATCAAAGCTGTATAAAAAGCACAATAGTTTTACTCAGGAACCTAATCTCTCCTGAAAAACAATGAATACACTAGTAAAATAAAGTACTTGTTGATTGAGGCTTTGAGATTCACTGTTACTTCCTAGTGAATCTTGAGTACTTGGCTAAATTAATCATCACAATTCTGTTTATTTGCAGTCCAAGTCCGTTACGTTGTCTTTATTATGGGACGAGCATTCACTGTCATTTTTCCAGGAATCTGTTCAGTTTGTATTTACGTTTTTGTCTTTTGTGCATTTGCTTTCCAGGCGGACAGGACAAACTGCCCCTGCTGCATGGTCACGTGGATGAATACACAGCTCAGTGATGACAAATTTATTTCACCATCTCTTGAGTAATTTAAAATTGAACTAGGTATAAAGCTGGGGAAAACCGTGGTAGCAAATAATTCTGCACGATCCACAAAGAGCTGACATAGTAACCCCCGAATTTCTATGCTTCATAAATCTTGTTTCAAATAATCATAGCTTTCTTGGAAGAGAGTTGACTCAGAAATGAACACCCATGATCTCTGAGAATAGTCCTGTCAGGAGGTCAAGCAGGCTGGCTATGGCTTTGATTGGATTATCTCCCACACCCCAACTAACTCAGTATTTAGTTCCAGATAAACAGCAAAGGGATCACATATCTCCAGGAATTAATGTCACGAGCCAGCGGGGTTTTCTTAGTCCATCACAGTGGGCTAAGCAAACAAAGCTGGCCTGATGGGCAGGTAGACTGGGCGGTGGTCTACCTTGGCGCTTCCCAGCTGGTATGCTATGGATGGGAGAAGTGTGTCTGCACAGAGCAGCCAGGGGACATGTTGGGGCAGTCTGAGCCCCCAGACAGATTCTCATGAGATCCATGTAGGCACAGATTGTGTCTTATACATTTTTGGTAATTATCACAGTACCTAACATTGTGCTGGGAATACTAGAGTTTCCAAATGTAGTTTATAACTGTTGAATACTAATATTCTTTATTTATTTATTTTTATTTAAAAAAATTGTTTGCATTTTAAAATTGAAGTATAGTTGATTTACAATGATTTGGATGTATAGCAAAATGTTTCAATTATATATATACTGAATATATATATATTTTCAGATTCTTTTCTATTATAGGTTATTACAAGATATTGAATATAGTTCTCTATGCTATACAGTAGGTCCCTGTTGTTTATCTATTTTATATATAATAGTGTGTATCTTTTTTTTTTTTTTTTTTTTTTGCGGTACGCGGGCCCTCTCACTGCTGTGGCCTCTCCCATTGCGGAGCACAGGCTCCGGACGCGCAGGCTCAGCGGCCACGGCTCACAGGCCCAGCCGCTCCGCGGCATGTGGGATCTTCCCGGACCAGGGCACGAACCCGCGTCCCCTGCATCGGCAGGCGGACTCTCAACCACCGCGCCACCACGGAAGCCCAATAGCGTGCATCTCTTAACCCCAAATTCCCAATTTATCTCTTCCCAACCCTCTCCCCTTTGATAACCATAAGTTTGAATGCTAATACTCATTATTATACAAGGAATAATGTTCCTATTAGTAAGAGTACTAATAGGAATATACTAACATTTCTTGTTTTCCTTACAGAAACACAGCCTAACATGGGAGGGAAAAGCCTCAGGGGGTGAAAACTGTGGAAAGTGATCAGAAAGTAGGTCTGAGCCTGCAGGAGGCGGGGCCTGTTAGGAGGCTGGGGAGATGTTAAGGCAGCACAGTGTGAGCTGCTCATACTGACCTCCACCCCATCCCATGCATTCATGCTGGTTCCACAACTGTGAAATTGTCAGAAACCAAAGGCACCAGGTGACACTGCTGTGGGAACTAAAACAAGCACGCAGAGCAAAGTAGGGGGTAGGATGCAATTTTGCTCTTCAGTTCAGTGACCCTCCAAGTCAGTGGAAGGGGCAGAGGATGTCCTGCCCGTGACCTAGAGATCAATGTAGGCAAAACTCAAGAATGAGAAAGAAGTACAGACAGGACAGCTTCCAGGGCATGTGGCTTGTGTGCCGTGCTTAGCGGGGTCTTGCACTTGGTTTAATGCTTTGCTGTTGCCATCTTGAAATTCTTAATAGTTTTTTTTTTTTAAAAAAAGATGTCCACATTTTCATTTTGCACTGGGCGCCGCAAATTATGCAGCTGGTCCTGACTACGGATACCTGTGCAGAACCAAATGGCCCACACGAGATCTCTGGGGGTGTCTGGGCAGCAAGGCTGGGCCTGAAGAACCACCACCGGGCGTTGCAGAAAAGAAACACACCACAGAGGGGCCAGGAAACCCATGTTCACGTGCACACAAGACACCGCACTAAATCCTGAGGAGTCAAAGGGACAGAACGAGGCCAGGCTTCCTGCAATTTTGCAGGTGGGTGACGAATCAGAGAAAAATTCTTTCTGTTATTATGACTGTGACTTCACTGTAATCCCTTGGCAGTGGTCACCTGAAGAAAAACAGGCTTCAGTTATAAAGAAAAAAGAAACTGGCTTGAGATAGACTAACCATGACATTCAAAAATAAGTCTGTTTGAAAGCATTTACTCTCTCAAATATCCAGGGAGTCAGTTTGAGAAAGGGCTTGTGCCAGACTGAATCTACCAAATATAATTAAAATTTTTTATTTGTATTCTTTTGAAAAATAAAAGGAAAAAGAAATCAAGTATTCACCTAGGAGACATAACTTGACTATTTTTTTGGTCTCATATAAACACATAGAAACAGGGGAAGCAACACACCTTCCTTCAGCAAATCAATAAATGTTTGTGTTGCTTAAAAGACCCAGCATATTTGAGATTATAGCCCATAATCGCTCTCAGTGAACATTTGCTACAAGAGTGGATGAACTCCGCTAATCAGATTAGCAAGATTCCAGAATCCACGAAGTGGGCGGAGTGAGAATATAGTCACAGCAGAGGGCAAAACAAACAAACAAAAATACGCAAACAGGCCCCAAACTGCTACTTAGTCATCGAAACTAGAAAGAGATGGTGGAAACATGAGGAAGGAAAATGGACCAGTTAGTATCATAACACTGCTACCATGATCACTACTCACGACCGCAATTTGTCATGTGCTCTCTATAAACATTTTAAAAGAAGCTTACACGCAGTAACTTATTTAATATTCGCAACAACCTACGAAGTAACAAATATTATCCATAATTTACATAAAGAGGAAGCTGAGGCACAGAGCCATTAAGTCAGTTGCTCCAAATCATATAGCTAGTAAATGAGATTCAGGAGTCCAGTCCAGGCCAAAATCCTATGTAATTTTCCCAGCCCAATCGTGGAAAGTTACAAAGACTTCTTTGCGGAAAGCTGCCCTGTCCACACCAGACTTGGTGCACGGCCAGTGCATGACAGGCACCAAGGAAGTTGCAGGCAAGGACTCAGGCCCCTCTGGCCAGCCAACTTTTAAGCATATTTGTGTTCCTAGCCCAGGTGTTTCCATTTCTAGGTCTCTTTATCTGGGCCTTTAGCCAAAGTCAGCTCTAGACACCCCTGTACCACTCCTGGCCTTCCCTCCCCCACCCCCCCACCTCCCACTATGTATCAGGGTTTATAAAACCGCCAGTGAGGAGCCAGCGCCTTTTCCTGTTTTTACCTCTTGCTTATAAATATCATTACAGTAAATGATTAAAAGCTTAGTTCTATCATTTAGGCTTTTTTTTTTGGAAGAAATACTTCATTTCTTTTTAAAAAAAATTTTTTTCAGCTCTCAATATGTTTTTTTTTTAATTTTTATTTTATATTGGAGTATAGTTGATTAGCAGCAATGTGTTAGTTACAGGTGTACAGCAAAGTGATCCAGTTATAGCCATACCAGCATCCACTGTTTTCCAAATTCTTTTGCCATTTAGGTTATTACAGAATATTTGGCTGCTTCAGCGCCGGGCAGTTTAGATCTCTCTCCAGTTCCCAGCTGAGCTCCTGACAGAGGTCCGTTGCATGTTGGTGTCTTTCCTCTACCTCTAATGGGTGTCACACTAGATGAAACACACATGCTTTAAATGCCAGAGGAAGGATTCTGATGAGCTGGCTCAGTCTTTCCTGGAGCCCCATACCTGGGTGTGGACGCTGGTGTTGGTCTTAAGGGGTCAGGGAGGTTAGAGAGAGAATAGGTTCAGGAATTCCCAGAATAGAAGTGTTGTCAGTGCACAGGTGCACTCAAAGCTAATTTGTTACAGAAATACATGGTATTGGCAGGTGACGCTGGTCTCCTTCTGCCTCTATCATATATGAGATGCAATTAATAAGAATGTCATCTATTAAACTTAATGCTTTGCATCTGCCTCTCACTGTCACTGGGGAAGCCCTCTGCTGCCGTCACCTTTGAACTGGGTCTTGGCACACAGGTGAACATGACAAAAAGACTTCACTGGAGCTGAAATTTATTCTCTGATGATTCAGTAGTCTGCCCTTTGGCTCAAGGTCAAAAATCAGTGGAAAGACTCATTAATAAATTAATAGAGTGTCTCTTTACAATTCTATTATAAGGGATTATTTTTCTTAAGTTAAATCTCTTACCTTGTATATTAGGATTCTCCAGAGAAACAGAACCAGTGGGGAGATATATATATATATATATATATATACACACACACACACACACACACACACATACACACACACACACACACACATATATATTAGACACATGGAAAATACAGATTTAACAGTAACGATAATAAATTTTTATAATAATGATAAATTACCCACCCTACCTCTGCCCAGATAAATTCACTACTGACATTTCAACATATATGTGCCCATGATTTTTAATTTAACATATGTCCTGAACTTTTCTCCATTATTTACTGTTTATTATTATTTATTATATATGAAAATCACCTGGACTTCAATTCTTATTCATTGTAAATAAGAGATATAAGCTTTTGAAAATCAAGCATGCCGGGAAGTCAGGTACCTACAGCTATGAGAAGTTAGACAAAACTCACTTTACACCACCAAGAGCTTCTCATTTCCAACAGGAGGTAAATAAGGGCCCCAGGTCTGAGATGCCAGTTGTACCCACTTGCTGAGGCAACCAGTCATTTGAAACGGTCCCTGTTCTTTCTGCCCGGACCACCTTGTCTGTTCTAGTGTGGCTGCAAGAGGCTTATCCATCAGCCGAGAAGCAGCATTCAAGGGTGGGCTATCCACATGCTTCCTGATGGAAATGTTTTGGATTAACTGAAGAAAGTGAGACCAAGCTGAATTTCTCTAAGTGAAGTTCAACATGCTTCCATTTATTTATTTTTGGCCGCGCCCATGACTTGCAGGATCTTAATCCCCCAACCAGGGATTGAACGCAGGCCACAGCAGTGAAAGCCCGGAATCCTAACCATTAGGTCATCAGGGAATTCCCCAACACTTTTTTAAAGACATGGTTCTCAGGTATGATTCTGGTTCCTGTAAAAATCAATCTGTCACTTCTCCGGGCATACAGATGGCTGGTATGGGGTCAACTCACCAGTAAAAAAAAAAAGGGAAACAAATAACATCTACCTTTTATGGAACTGTTTTCCGTGGCAGACCCTATGCTTCGTGCTAGGGGCTTTGATCTCTCTTAAGATGCACTCATTAACTCGGTGAAGGAGGCGTTATTAAACACAGTTTTACAAATGTGATGATTATCGTCCAAGCAGGTTAAATAACAACTTATGCCATGTCACACAACCCTAGGATCGAGGCAGAACTTAAAACCAGTGCAGTCTGGGTCCAGGGATTATTGTCTGTTCATACATCTAACCTGATCATCCTGTTGATATAACAGACTCATCCTGTAAGGAACTGGGTGAACATTCACAGGACATACCATTGTCAGGAACCCCAATAAATAAACAAATTAGCACCCTATTCCACCCCCAAAAACTTTCAGGAAATTGAGTTCAAAGGCTTCTTTAAAAATTTACCTTATTTCAAGAAATATTATGATTTGAAGAGATCATTCAGGAATTTTCCCTGATGAAAAAATTAACTTTATATATAAACACTTTCACCAAAGGATTATTTATAATATGGCAACAAAAAGAAACTCTCCATTCTAAACAATGGATTAGTACACTCGTAAGGTAGGATGCAGACAAACGTCAACAAGACTTTGTTAGAATATAGAAAATATTTATAACATTAAATTTTAAAAAGGCAAAACTGTGTCTATAGGCTGAGTTTAAAATGTAAAAACATATATATGTGTAACAACAGCCTGGAAAAGAAATCACCAAAATTTTAACAGATGTTCTCTCCAAGTGATAAGATTACAGGTACTTTTTTCCTGCTTATACTATTGGGCACATTTTTTTTTTTTCTTTACTGAGCATACGTTGCATTTAAAAACAGGAAAAAAATTTCAATTTGCGACCACAAGCTGGTCATTTATGCAAGTCTTTCTCACATTTTAATGTGCAAATGTTTACCTGGAGAATTCGTTTAAAATGCAGATTGTGATTCAGCCTGAGATGCTGAATTTCTAACAAGCTCCCAGGTTATGCTGATGCCGGTCTGGGGACCACACTTGGAGTTGGATTTCATGTCGAATAAGCAAGAAAGAATCATTGTAGATCCACTTAAATCTGAGAGCTAGAACCTATGAAGCTTCCCTTGCAAATTCTTTTCTTGAGAATCTAAGTCAGGAAGTTTTGCTTAACGGCTACCTAAATCTCTCCTGTTGCACTGTAAGCCTGTTTCTTTTCCAACTGTACTCCTCTCTGAACCAATTTTCAAATCCATAGTACAGCTCATGAGGTTTTCTTCTCCAGGGTAACTTTCCTTTGCCCCTGTTTTGAAATTTAATTCCATTTGTTCTGCTCATGTTGGCACAAAAATTGTCTCCAGTTAGTTTAATAAAACCATCACTAAAACAATTTTCTTGAGTAGTGTAATTATAGAGCTAGTAATTAGACTCCTCACTAAATGAATAGCCTAGTTAGATTACATTTAGACAAGCACCACACACCCCATTCCATTTTAATCACCCCTTGAATGCAATCCCGTTTGTTTGCAAGGAAGGGCTTTTTAAATGGTAATAGTAAGAGCATCATAGACACTCTTGGAAGATAATGCTGCCTCTAAAATTACGGAAATTTGACATCCACCACATTACCTGTGGCAGGGGTGGGAGGAAGGGAGCTTTCCCAGCATTTTGTCAATACGGTGGGGGTATCTTATCTTTCAACCTCTGCAAGTGGTGTGAGCATTCACTGAAGTCCGAGTTGGGACTCTCCTATGATACCTGCCACATGACACGGTCACACCATAAAGATGCACCTTTAAAGCTCGTGTGATCTCCTCCAGGAAGTCTTCTTTGGCTCAGCAGTTTCTGGGTGGACCCTTGACTCTCTCTTTTGTTTGTTTTAGTGCTAGGTTTTGTATTTCAGCCTGCAACCTATTTACCTTCTCTATTTCCTCCAAGGCACCTGCGGTTTTCTCAAAGCACAAATGATGCAGACTGCAGGCACCCAGATGCCCTTGGAGCTTTGCACTGTAAGGTAGCTCTCATAGGAGTCTACACGTGTCCGGTGCTCTTTACGTGGACAGAGTCACATTGCAGAAAGTTCTGCTTTCTATCTAGGAATCAATCACCCAACTTTGCACCAAAGATAATATGACTTTGACCTGACTCATCATCTCCAAAGGATGGAGCATTCCCAATAGCTAATAGTCATTGGGCTACACACTTTATTTTTTATTTATTTATCTTTTTTGGCCATGCCGGCTTGTGGGATCTTAGTTCCCCCACCAGGGGCCAACCCCCACCGGGCCCTCCACAGTGAAAGCACAGAGTCTTAATCACTGGGAATTAAGACTCCAGGGAATTCCTGTACTACGTGCTTTAGACGCATCCTTCCAGTGGATCTGTCCAGGGGAAAAGCTGGGCAGCTCAGAGAGGGTATGTAATTTGCCCGAGTTCAACCAGCTTAGAAATGGTAGAGAAGAGAGTGAAAGCTATGCTTTCCTGTTGGGAAAAGTGTGGGTCCAATAGCATCCCTGAGTTCCCCAGGCGCCTCTCACTGGCTCTTCAATTTGAGACCTTTGTTTCCTTATCTGTGCAATGAGAATAATTGTACCCATGCCACTTACATCTTAAGGGTGTGTGGGTGTGTGTGTGTGTGTGTGTGTGTGTGTGTGTGTGTGTGTGTGTGTGTGTGTGTGTGTGTGTGTGTGTGTGTATTACATGAGATAAGGTTTATAAAAGCAATTTGTAAAATGGAAAATGTTATCACATGTAAATTATTATTGTTATGACTTAACCAGATCCAGGACATGCATTGCTTAATAAACCAAGTTCATCTCTGAAGTAGTTGAAGTGTCTTATGTTCTATCAAAGAAAATAGTCTTATACTAAATACTAATATTATTCACGTGTTATAGTTAACTTGTTAAAATGTCATAGTCCTATCAGGAAGAGGCTTCTGTAGACGTTGTAAGCCTCCTTTTACATTTTATTTTTTATCCTGGTTTTAATTTGCATGCTTTCAGTTCCCTCTTCAGTAATAGAATTACTCTGTTCTCGGCTGATTGATTCTAGGAATTTGTGAATGCAGCCAAACTAAAACATATTTGCATTTTTAAGGCTTGAAATGTTCTTTCAGTTTTGAAAATGAGTTTATTTTAAGGAAATGTATGACTTTTTTGAACTAATGGCAAATTACATTAATAAAATTCATACCTGCTGTGGGCAACGATGATTCTGTATCAAAGGGAAAGTAAATCAAAGGCTAAATTCCTCACTCTCTAATTGGTCATATCTCCCACTCATTTCAGTAGGAATATTTACTGTTCCGGATTATAATATTGAGGCATAGAACAAACAGTTCTCCCTTTTAAGTTGCTTCTCTCTCTCCAGCCTCTTCTCTTTCAGAAGCTCCTGCTGTTGACTTTGGTTCCCTCCTTTCACCAGCCACACGGCCATCAATGAATGTTTTCTCGCCACATCTGTTCGCGGTACAACATACACTAACAATCTTGCAATTTTCATTTTCCTTAAGAAATGTGTTTAATTTGTTTGAAATTGTGTTGGCTGATGGCTTAACACCAGTCACATTTTTAAAAAGAACTTGAAAGAAGCTGGCATGGAGTGAGACATGAGGTTGAAATTCTGATGTCTTTTCCATAAGGGCCCTTCTATCTGCAGACCCTAGCACCATCTGGCCAAAGTTATAACCTGCTAGCCCGGTGCCCTTGAAGCCAACCCAAGTCAAGAAGAGTTAGAAATTATATGATCTCTGATGACATGGATGACTCTAGATAGTTTTGACGTAGTATGTGCTCTAAGGGGACCATAAATCCAAGTTCATTTGAGGCTGAACCAATTAGGAATCATAAGATAAGTTGGCAAATATTTACGCTAATAGAGATGCATGTCTCAAGTATGTACTTCCCTTGAGCCCAAACTAAAGTCTACAGTTTCTAATCTAAATTTGCCCCCAAAGAGATCGCCTTCTGATTTTTACAAACAATCCTATCTCTAATCTATTGTCACAGAAGTTTCTCAGAATTGAAAATGAGCGATAGTTTTCTTGCTGTTATTTCACCATATGTCATGTTAGAATTCGATCAGTCAACGTTTTCATAAGCATGCAACACTGATGGACGACAAAGCATGTAAAGTAATTCAGCACAAAAAGCAGCCTGTTTTGAGAGAAAAACTCTCAGAGTAAGTCTAGTTAGAGATGCCAAGCAAACTACCAAATAGAGGAAGACATTTGGCCAATCCACACCAGGGGGTAAGGATATTTAGTAGAAATATTTCCGGTAAGTATAAAAGAACAAAAGATCACAAGAGACCATGAATAGCTTAGCAAATATATCATCAGAAATGGGTAGTCTCCAGAATTCAAATCAAATCAATACAATTCAATTCAATGCACCAAGCATTCACTTAACAAATGCTACATGCAAAAACACGGTGGTAGGGGATCTAACATTTAATATACATATCACCTCAAACGTAAAGTACTTATACCTAGAAGGGATAATTTGGAAAACTTATAAATGAATACAAACACAGCTTTCAATAAGATGATCGAAAAGGTAATTGGTTATTAATTTAGATAACTGGATTTGAATTTCACCAGGTCATTAATTCTCTTTGTTTCCACAATGATATGTGGGGATGTTAAGACCGCTTAGACCACTGGACCATTTAGAAATATTGTATGTGGAAGAACTTTATCGTGTTTAATCGGTCTCTCTGGGAATAAACTCATGGGCAGGAACTGAAGTGCTCAATAAAAACGTGACAGGATAAATGAACATGAAAATGGGCTACCAGAGTTCTAAGCTTTGTGCTTGGTTGGAGAGATACAGAAAGGACTCTTTAATAAGATAGAGTTTAATATTTCTGTGAAGGATGGTGTGTGTGGGAATTCCAGAGATGTGAGAGCAGAAAGTGAGCAGTACATTCTGGAATTTGGTTGGAGTGCAGAATGCAGAAAAGAAATTACTGAGAGGAAAGAATGGAAAAGAAATTTGTCCTTAATTAAGTAGAGTGGAACCACTGTTCTTGGGTAACTGAGTGACATAATTAGTGTTGGGGAAAAAAGAAGAATCTGGAAGTAACATATAAGTGATGATAGAGAGAAGGCAGGTGGAGTATCAGGAAGCTTTAGTCTACAGGGGGAACAGCAGGTTCTTAAGTTACTGTGGAAGTAGTCATGGGAATTACAGGGAAAGAAAGATATGGAAACGAGTGCTAAGTTTTGCTTAAATTTCATGAGCAAAGATGAAGGAGGGCTGTGATAAAGACAATAACAAAGGTGACACGTATCTGTGTAGCCTTTTACAATTTACAGATACAGGTAGAGGCCATCTTCTGAAGAGCCTTGATGATTAGGATGGGTCTCTACTTCTGGGCAGATGTTTGAGGTATCCAAGCTCCTCATGAAAGAAGATGAATCTGGCAGCAGTGTATATATAAGTATATAAGTATGTGTGTATATATATATATATATATATATATGTAACTTTTATATATATATATATATATATATACACACACACACATATAAGTATAACTTATATAAGGACACTAATCCTATCATGGGGGCTCCACCCTCATGAACTCACCTAAACCTAACTAGTTCCCAAAGGTCTCACCTCTCAATACCATCCCCCTGGGGATTAGGGCTTCAACATATGAATTTGGGGGGAATACATTCAGTCTACTATATATATAGAAAATACTTATTATATATAATATATAACTAACACACACTACACATAGTTATACATATAATATATATACGCTATATATATTACATATAAGTTAGAGGCCAACCAAATTGTGTTAGGTCATAATTTATTATGAAGATAACTCAGGGCTATAAGGCCAATCCCAAGGTTTTAAGCTTTCGGAGGAGGCTTTGGAGTGTGGGAATGGCTTTTGTCACATCACCGGGGGCAGAGTTAAGGTTTTGAGAAGTAGACTGTAGCCTTCCTACTTCTTATGGGGAACTTGGGCACAAAAGCCAGAGTCCAAGAGCTTGTGGAATTCAAGTGGTGGGAGGGGCTTGAGGGGAGAAGGGAAACGTCACTGATACTCCTACACGTGTGCACCTACTACTTACCAGGCACTGCACACAGCTTATTATTTTGAAAGGTAGGTTTTATTATTATTCAGGTGTGGTGAAGCCAACAGGTCGGGAGACGATGGCCATGGAAAAGATTGTTACTGTTGTCAAGGTGGAGGGGGCCTACAGGGCCACGTGGGACAGCTCCAGGGTCCATCCGGAGGCAGGGAGTGGGAGGGGACGGGTGAGCAAGAGCCTTCACTGTGGTTTCTGTGGGAAGAAAGGAGTGAGGTGGGGTAACAGGCTGAGGACTGGCTAGTCTGAATCATTTCTGTGGGCTCTGGGCACAGGGGCCACCCCTAGTTGTCTGGTACCTGGTCCTGGTGTGATTAGAGCAGGTGAATAGTGGCCCTGGGGGTGAGAGCCCCGTAGAGGGGGTGGTTGCAGTGTCGGCTTTGATCGGTTGTTTTGTGTTTGAAAGATACACTCCCAGGTAAGCTGTTTGCTATTTCTAGGAATTAGCCAACCCCAGGAAGGGCAGTCAGCTGGGCCCCAGGTGTCACAGCATCCGAAATACAGAAAATAAAAAGGCAAGATGAATCCAGTTATCTTATTCTAAAATGTGAACGTCTGCACAATACAATTGTCCAGTCGTTTGTGACAAACGATCATTCCCATCCATAGAAGAAGAGAAGACAAATTGAATCCTTGCAGTGAAAAAGGAAAAGTAAAGCAAAGATGCACCCCCCCAACTGTCATTCGTGCCACGGAACTACTAAATAATGGGAAAAAGTAGAAATTAACACAAACCAGAAAAACTGCACGAGATTAGAGCCCCCTTCTATTCACACACATAGTGTACTCTAATAAAACCACACAACCCACACAAAGATGCCTTTAAAAGTGTTGTCATTAATTTGCCAAAAACACCTCCTCTACCTGTGTTTCAGCAAAGGGCAGAAATTTTGCTCTGAGTGTCTCCTAAAAGTTTGGGGACTCTTTATGTAAGAACTTGTTCTCTTCACGTTCATGAAACTCTTGGACAAACCTTAGGGGAGCGCCGGTGGTGGGGATGGCAGTTTTAACTGTAAACAGTATTCATTTTTGTTTGGGTGACATTGGCTTCTTGAGATGAAATCAAGCTTTACATTCAAAGGACTTTTTAATTAAAAAAAAATAAATTTATTTATTTATTTTTGGCTGCGTTGGGTCTTCGTTGCTGTGCGCGGGCTTTCTCTAGTTACGGTGCGCAGGGGCAACTCTTCGTTGAGGTGCGCAGGTTTCTCACTGCGGTGGCTTCTCTTGTTGCAGAACATGGGCTCTAGGCGTGTGGGCTTCAGTAGTTGTGGGGTACGGGCTCAGTAGTTGTGGCTCGCGGGCCCTAGAGCGCAGGCTCAGTAGTTGTGGCTCACAGGCTTAGTTGCTCCGCGGCATATGGGATCTTCCCGGACCAGGGCTCGAACCCATGTCCCCTGCATTGGCAGGCAGATTCTTAACCACTGTGCCACGAGGTAAGTCCCAGAAAGGGCTTTTTTAAAAAGCAAAAACGTTTTTCCATTCAAATAGAAGAAAAGACGTGGCACCCCAGCCTGGTGCTCCAAATTACGGTTATGGAAAATTCATTGTCATTGTGACTTATTGATTCCAATGCAAATGTTTTAGGTGAGAAGTCAAGCCCCAACTGGGGATCCTCTTACTCCTACATGCCAACACCTGCATCCAGCCGGGCGCAGTGCACACACCCAAATCTTGTCTTAAAAGTAGTCTCTGGGGCTTCCCTGCCGAAGCAGGGGACACGGGTTCGTGCCCCGGTCCGGGAAGATCCCACATGCTGCGGAGCAGCTGGGCCCGTGAGCCATGGCCGCTGAGCCTGCAAGCCCAGAGCCTGTGCTCCGCAACGAGAGAGGCCACAACAGTGAGAGGCCCGCATACTACAAAAAAAAAAAAGGGTAGTCTCTGCAAACGTTTGAGTCTGATCTGAAATTTGCAAGTCACTGGTATGAAAGAGTGGTATAATAATGTGTGATGTGCACACACTTTGAAGGAGAAAAAGAGCAAAATATAGTTTCAGTGGTTTGCAATGCTCAGAAGCAATCATTGGACTGATGTAGGATAACACCCCTGGGGGTCTTCCTGTGTGATACCCAGATGTACGGAACTACATGACACCTGATGGCAAAGATCTGACTCAGCGTACAAGCAAACCAGGGGTGCAAATTTTACTGTCTTTTTTTTTTCTGAATATAGTAATCTGTGGTAACTTTTGTTGGTTCATTTCTATAATCATAGCTGCCTGTTACAGATTAGCTTTGGTGGCATTTAAAGGTTAAAATCACTCAACTTTCCAATAAATTTTCTTTATTTAAAAGTGTCTTTTTAATCTGAAAAGAATATATATGTATACGCATATATATCTATAACTGAATCACTTTGCTGTACACCTGAAACCAACACAACATTGTAAATCAACTGTACTTCAATAAAAAGTTAATTAATTAATTAAAAAATAAAACAAAAATGTCTTTTTAAAACATAAAAATGATAATCAGAAAAATAGGGCTATTAAAATTATGTTTTCAAATTATCTTTAATAGCATTTAAGAGTGCTCTTAATATGTTAGGACAAGCCATAGCAAAATACAAAAAAATGTAAAAATTGTAATGTTGAATGGTTTGTTTTATTATTGTTTAAAAAAATAAAATCCATATTCTCATCACAAGAAAAAAATTTGTAAATATGTGTGGTGACAGGTGATACCCAGACTTACTGTGGTGATCATTTTGCAGTGGATATAAATACAGAATCATTATGTTGTGCACTTGAAACTAATATGATGTTGTATGTCAATTACACCTCAATAAAAAAAAATAAAGCCCATATATATGTAGAAAAAGACTAAAATACTTCAAAATGATTTAAAAAAATGGAAAATTTCCTTTTGAAGCAAAATACATTAATTTGGAAAATTCAGAAAAGCATAAAGAAGGAAAATATTCATATTTCCATCATTCAGAGAAAATCCCTGTAAATATTGGGTGTAATCTTTTTCAGCATTTTTCCTATTTGTCCTCTCTCTCTCCTCTCTTTCTTTGATAGTACATCTGTCATCTTATACTCTATTTTTCTCTGATTAACTTAATGCCATCAAAATTTTCCTATGCAATAAAAAATTCATGGCATCCCCTTTTTTTTTTTTTTTTTTTTTTGCGTTATGCGGGCCTCTCACTGTTGTGGCCTCTCCCATTGCGGAGCACAGGTTCCGGACGCGCAGGCTCTGGACGCGCAGGCTCAGCGGCCCAGCCGCTCCACATGTGGGATTCTCCCGGACCGGGGCATGAACCCGTGTCCCCTGCATCGGCAGGCGGACTCCCAACCACTGCGCCACCAGGGAAGTCCCATGGCATCACTTTTTATAGCTTTAAAGAATAGTCTATCATATGGTATACCCTAATTTTTAAACCATTCCCTGTTTTACTTGCTTATTTTTTCCAATTTCTTACTAATTTAAAATAACAATGCAATGATTATCCTCGTACATAAGTTTCCCTGTGCACTGCTATATTATAACATGGGGTAAAATATTAACAAGGTTTTTTTTAATCCTTCAAGGTATCCAACACTCCTTCCTTTTTTGTCAATATCAGGACCAGGAGAGGGCGCTGTACCAGCTCAGCGGATGCCGCTCTGAAGGGAGAGGGCTGTTGGAAGACACCACTGGTCAGAACATTTCAGCCCAAGTCAACTGGGAAGATGCTGACTAACAGAGACCAATGGGGTGAAGGACGAAGCAGGAGGTTGCCTGGGGAGGGGGGTACCCCTTCCCCTCCCCCAAAGTCCTGCTGCATCTCACCTCTCCTCTCCCCTTCCGAGATCTGAAATGTGCCGGGGGAATGGGGCAGGGGAGACTCTAGGATTAATAAGTTTAAATTCAAAATGCCCAAAAAACAGAAGTGACAGATTTTAACTGAAATTAACTGGATCACATTATCTGATTTCAGGAGGTATAGGAGATAGATATTTAGTCATAGAAAAATAAAAGAGGTGTTGGGGTTTTGTGGTTATTGGGGTTTTTTGCACCCTTCAATTTTATGATCTGTGAAAATATTATATACTTAGTAGAGTTCTTTAAATGTCACATTTCTGAGTCAAGTGGTAAAAATGTTATGCAGGCTCTTTATATATGCTTTTAATTTCTTTCCAGAAAAGCTCTGCTAATTATTCTTCCAAGACACAAGCTCAAGAGTACTGAGTATTATAGTTATTTAAATATTTTCCAATTTGATTTTAAAAAGGCAAAGTTAATTGGGATACTATATTGTCATAATTTTTAGTAATTTCTATTTCTTTTGTGAACTGTATATTCATGTACTTTGCTCATTTTATATCAGGAGTATTAGTTCTTTTCTTATTGATTTAAAAATAATTTTAACATGGTATTAAAGATACTAAGTTTTCCTATCATATTTGTTATGAATATTTCTCCCAATTTGCTACTGGCATTTGAATTTTCTTTACGAAGTCATTTCACATACCCAAATTTAATGCTTTGGAGAGTCAAATATATTTATTTGCCTTTGCCATTGCTTCCATTCGCTTTGTATTTTTAATAGTCTTGCCCATATTTTGTTATTTTCCATGGCTTCATTTAAAAATATTTATTCTGTAATTTTTAATGCATATAATGCACCTAAAAATTATTTTGATGTGTCGTGTGTGATGGAAGGTGAGAAATCTAAGTTTTTTCAAACATATAATTTTACTGTTAAATAATTCATAAACTCAATTATTTTACAAGAGTTTATTAAATGCCTACTGTGTGCAAAGCACTATACTAGGCTTTGATCACATGGTAACCAAAGTATAAAAATTTTTAAAAATTAAAAAAAGACAATTTTTCTTTCATGAGCTTACAGCCTGATTGGGGAGATAGTTATTAAGTAAATAAATATATATTTGTGAATTGTCATTTGGGCTGTGAAAACAAAGAATAAGGTAGGCAGAGAATAATGGGGGAACCTAACTTTGACTGGGGGTAGCAGGAGGCTTCCCTAAGAGATTGACATTTGAGTTTCACTTTTCATATGCTCATTTCACGCATACACTAAATTCTGTTTCACTGCAGTCTCTTCTGGGCCACTGATCGGTTTGTTTGTTTAAACCAGTCCCACGCTGCTCCAAGTAATCAAACTATGATGTGTTTCAATATTCGTCTGAGAAAATTCTTCCTCGATACAATTTTCAGTTTAGTTTTTGTTGGTTGGCCTGGAAACCCATATGTCCACTGTGTATCAATCATTACCATGAAACAAAACCAAAAAGAAGCCAGTTGCATGAACAGGAAGAGTTGTTTCCTCTTGGTGCAGATGAGGGTTTTCATCCTCCAGTTCAGATTTCATTTGTGACTTCTCTCCTCTGAGCAGCAGTTGGCAGACCACCTCTCCTTCCCCTATGCCCCTTTCACATGGCTCCTTATGCACTAGGATGGCTGGTCCTCCCTGAATTGCTCCCTACCCCCACCTGTTTTTTTCTTATTATTCTTCTGCAGTATAATTGTTTTGTTCTGCCCAGACTTACAAGCCACATTTTCAACCAGCTCAAGAAACAAGGACATTCCAGTTCCTGGGACAACACTTCTTAGGAGAGAAAGGGGATTACAAAGCAACAACAACAAAAATCGTCAGAAAAGAAATTCTCCAAGTTCCCACTTTCTGTAAGATTGCTCTTTCTTAGGATGGAAGAATGGATCATGTAGCAATGATGTTGGTTGCCTATCCAATACTCACCAATATTCTTCCTTATTAACCAAGCCCTATTTTTATTTGGAGCATCAATGCACCTGATTCCCAGCTTCCATTACAACTAGGCAACCTCATTCTGTCCATGAGATGTGAGTAGAACTTCTGGAAGAGCTGCTTAACAGGAGACAATAACATGAAACTACCATGACCATCATGGACCACTTTACTTCAGACTTCTTAGATGTGTGGGTAAATTTTTAAGTATTTAAACATTGTTACTTTGAGTTTCTGTACATATAGCTGAACCCCACCCTAACAGATGTAGACCAGCAGAGTTCATTGACCTCTGTTCCTAACCAAGAAAAATCAGCAGGGCCAAATGTAAGGATCTGCAGAGAAGTTGTGGTTGTTGTCATAATGGTTTTTGAAAAGGCAAAGCTGAAACAAAATCCCATTACATTTTTTTTTTTTGTGGTACGCGGGCCTCTCACTGTTGTGGCCTCTCCCGTTGCGGAGCACAGGCTCTGGACGCGCAGGCTCAGCGGCCATGGCTCACGGGCCCAGCTGCTCCGCGGCATGTGGGATCTTCCCAGACTGGGGCACGAACCCGTGTCCCCTGCATCGGCAGGGAGACTCCCAACCACTGCGCCACCAGGGAAGCCCCCCATTACATTCTTAATAGCACAGTGCTTTGCTTTGGGTGTACTCAAGGCTCTTATGGAAAGCACTTAGATTTTTTAATTGAGTGCCTATCAATGTAAGCATTTGGGAATGCTTCTATATTAAGTATATGAGTAATGACCTTAGCAGAGAATTCCAATTTTATTACCAGTGCTCGACACCAAAAGCAAAGAGGATGTATTTCAGTGAAGTGATGGGGTAGGCTTCACAGGCTCCCCTGTCACTGGTCCAATTTATCTCCCAACCTTTCAACCATTTTACATTCTTCTAAAATGTTTGATGCATAAAGAATAAGGTCCAGACCTTATAAGCCTAGTATTCAGATACAATATGCTTCTTTCTTAACTTTCAGCCTCCTTTCCTGATATCCCACACACAAGATTAAGACATATTTGACTACTCACTGTAATATTATTTCATGTTTCTTTACCTCTGCTTCTATCCTCTTAACCTGCAATGCTTTTATCTCAAGCACTCATCCATCCTTCATCCATCCATCCATCCATCCATCCTCCATTCATACGTACACTTAACAAATCTTTATCGAGCACTTGCTATGTATCAGGCAAGTACTGTGATAGGTGTTAGGATTAACGCAACAAAGTAGTTATGGTTCCAGTCACTAACAAAATTCCACTTATCACTGCCCCCCCCAAGACTGAGCTCAAAAGCCTCCCCTGACCTCCATCTTCTTCCCAAAATTTCCTTGGCTATTGTTGGCCCTTTGCATTTTCATGTAAATTTTAAAATCGGCTAATCAATTTACAAATACACACATATGCAGTCTCCTGTCATCACACGAACCATAGATGAATTTAGGGAGACTCGCCCTTTTTACAATGTGAGTCTTCCAATTTACGAAAGTCAGATCTCCCTCCACGTATTAGTTCTTTTATTTCTCTTGAAAAGTGCTTTGTAGTCTCAGTATACAAGTCTCACATATTTTTTAAAAGATTTATTCCTAGGTATTTAATGTTTCTTAATGCTATTACAAAGGATATAACTGTAAGACTTCATTTTCTCTTTGTTGCAGATCTCTAGAAATAGAGATGATTTTTTTATACTGACCTTAAACCCAGAGACCATATTAAATAGATTTATTAAATTTAAGCTATTTGTAGATTCTTTTGGACTGCCCGTATAAAATCAATTCATCTATGTATAATGACAGTTTTATTCCTTCCTTCCAATTATTCTGTCTTTCACATGTTTTCTTGCATTATTGCATTGGCCTGGAGTTCCAGAACAATGTTGGGTAGAAGTGGTGAGAGCACGCATCCTTATTTCTTCCCACCTCTTGAAGGGAAAAGCTTTCTATTTCACCTCTGATTTTAAGTCTCCTCTGGTCTGCTCCTCTTCCCATGACATACCCTCCAGGCTTCCACTGAGAACCTGGTGTGTCCTAGGACCACCTCTGGTGAGCACTGAATTCTAACCTTTGCCTCTGCAGCATCTCCAAACCACAGAATGCTCCGCTCAGCTTTTCAGACGTTTTCAGCTTAACTTCTCCTCCCCTGTGCAGTTTCAGAATTCAGCAACTGTCTTCAGGAGGAATCGATCCTGTGTTGGAGGCTGTTTAGTTCTGTAGCTCTTCCAAGGTACAGCTCATATGCCGAGCCGCGCCTTCGCCCAGAATCCATGATGCCCCAGGATAAAAGCTGCTGGTCCCCTCCCCCGAATCTTAGCCCCTCTACTTGGCATGGCTTAAACAGCTCTTGGGTGCTTTTAAAACAGGTGATTTGGCGATTTCATCTGGGCTACCTGGTTGTTCGTAGTGGAAGGATTAGTCTGCCCCCAAATGTCTCCATCTTAGAAGCAGAAATCCATGCCAGGTTTTTAATAAGTATCAATACTTTCAAATTTTCCTTTGATCTCAGCCTTTGGAGACAGAATATCAGAAATGGAGCCAATGCTAGGGGTCTCCTGTAGTCTCTATCTGAAAAGCAACCCGAAGATTATTCCCAGAAATGAGGGAACTGAGCAAATAAAAGGCCAGCCGAGGGAATCTGTCAGCTTGGCTAGATCTGAGGCGAGAGGTCAGACTCAGACATGAGTTCATCTGAGCCCTTGTGAGAACCGAGGGCTGCCCTTGAATGTTCTCCTGGCCATCTCCTCAGTCTGCACAAGGGGACAGTTGGCAGAGGAAACGAGCTCATCACCCTCACAACTGGGAATTACCTAGCGTGCTGGTCCTTGGAAATGCTCCCTGCCCGCCCTGTACCACGGGCAAGCCATCTGAGCTTGGGAACAGGCATCCCGAGATGAATCGAGAGGTCCGTCACTACGTTATTACTAGAAGGAACTTTCCTCAGAATTCCATGCATATCTTTTCTAGGCTTAAACATCCGTCCCAACTCAAAGAAGATGGTTCCTTGCTGAAGCAGATACAAGTGGTTGGAACATTTCTATTCAAAGCAGATCCGTCATCCGGCTTAATGTGCCATGGCCTATTTGGGCCACCCTCCAGCAGCAATATATCACTCCACATAGTGTCATACAAGCTGCTTTTATTTGTCAAGACTTTTTAATCCTACACCGAGTCCCTGCACAGGAGGTCAGGTGGTTCTTGGTAGGATGTGTTAACTGTGCTGTGAGCAAGGATCCAGACTGGTTTCCGGACGATGCATGGCAACTGCCCCTTCACTTACTAGCCTCTCAGTGTCCCAACTTCGACAAACATCTTTGCATCACTGCAAACACAGCTGTGGAAGGGAACCCAGTCAGAGAGTTGGGAGTTATCACTCATCTGGGACTTAATTTGGAGGGACTCTAAAAGGGCATCAGCTTGTGGACTGGGCATTTTTCTAGTGAGGCTGGCAAGGAAAGAAAAGAAAAGGGGAAGCCATGAAATGCTTATTGATATTTTTGGAGGGCAAGGTGGAAATATTTGTTCACCTTCATCCCCGTACCCTTTTACATTTCCCTAAATTCTGCTACTTGTTCCCATGTCAAATCTTGTGTTAAATTTTCTTCTCAGTAAAAAAGCCCAGCATGAAAAATAATTCATATTCATAGAGTCATCTCTGATTAAAATAATCTCTAGGGCTTCAGCGCACTGTATCCTGAATTAAAATGCTTTAGACGTTCAGAGTTTGGGCTTCTCTATCTCCTGGGAGGCCATTAATGGCTTATGCATATCAGGCTATTTTCCAAATTCTGCTCTTCTGCTCTGGTAAATAAATGAAGAAATCCAGTTGAGAAACATCTGGAAGGCTTTAAAAACTGGGAAAGATTCTCCTCTGGATCGGATGGTTTAAGTGCAATGCTGCTTAAACTTGGGGCCGAGGGCCATAGGACCTCTCCAGGCCATTTCCAATACTTGGATTTTATAATACTATGAATATCTAACCAAGAATCCCCTTGGGGAAAGATTTCAAAATTGGACATGATGTGAAAAACATTCAATTAATTTTTTTTTTTTTTTTGATGTAGTGGAAAAGCCCTGAGCTGGGATTTTAAAAATGTGGCTTCTTGTCCCAGCTCTGCCCCTAATTAGATGGGTGACTTCAGGAAGTCACATAACCTTTCTGGGCCTGTTTCATTACCCATAAATGAGGGTTCACTTAATAATAACCACTGTTCCTTTGAATTACCACCCCCCTCTTTAATCCTTTCTTTTCCATCTGTCTACTCCCCCTCCAAACTCCCTTCTCATTGTCTGGTTCTCATTCCAATTAATCCTTGATCTGGCTTCTCCTCTGGCTTAGCTGTGTGACCTTAGGCAAGTTGTTTAACCTTTCTGTGCTCTGAAAAAAAGAGTATTAGTAGCGTCTGCCTTATAGCGTCTGTCTTGAGGATTAAATGATTAATACACAGCAAGCCCTTGGCTCAGAGTAATAAGTAAATAAACTGTTAGCCAACAGTCATTATTTTCCAGAGATTAATGTTATTGACTCACAAGTATAGTTGACGCACTTTATTCCTGGATCAAAAAGGATACAGTTGGAGTCATTCTTACTAAGAGTGGTCGCAACTTATTAACAAACAATAAACCTATTGGATCATTGACCCCATTTCTCTCGCCACTTTATTCAGGAGCTTGGTACAGTCAGGCAAACGTGACTATTTCTCTCCATCTATAATTCTGCCACCATCCTTGTGCAAAAACTCGGAGTCAGTCATGAGGGGCTCATCTTGATCCAGAGACCCTGACAGTGAGATCCTGTCTTCGCTCTCTGAGGTCCACACCACAGGCTGGAATTTACATATATATATAAACATATATGTATGGAACACTAAAAAGACTGGGTAACACAGTTTTAGGGAAGTGAATTTTAAAACTTTTTTTGCAGTATAGTTAAAGCCCAGCTCCTAGTTGTATGAGTTTTGACAAATATGTACACGTTATGTGCCCGATGGCCCAGATATAGAGCATTAGCCCTAGAAAATTCCTCTGTGCCCTTTTCCTGCCAACAGCCGTCTTTGGCCAGCGGCAGCCATTATTTTGATTCCTCATCAATTAGTCTTGCCTATTCTTGAACTTTGCATAAATGGACTCTTTTTATCTGGTTTCTTCCACTCAGCATGACCTATCTGAGATAAATCCTGATGTCGCCTGTATCAACAGCTCATTCCTTTTTAGTGCGAAGGAGTCAGTGTACCGTTGTGTATAAAGACTAATTAATTTGTCGATTCTTTTTCCTATGGATGGACACTGGGACCCTTTTCATCTTTTGCTATTATGAATAAAACTGCAATGAGTGTAGGGAAAGACTGTTGAAGTGACTTTTTTCCTGAACTTTGAAGTTTTCTGTCATGCGATTATAGTTTCAAAAAAAATGAAAGATTTAAAAATATATCTCATGGTCCCCTCAAGTCTTTCCTCCTTGACAAGGAATATAACTCCTTTCACTCCATCATCAATCTCTCTCTTTCTTGAACTGCTTTGGCACTCACCCAGGCACAAATACTAGTGTTTCAAGAACTATTGTTGGCCCAACTTTTCACAATAAGCTGAACCAATCAGCTACTTCTTTTCTTAATTTAAACTAAAAAACAATAGCAAGACATGGAAGCAACCTAAATGTCCATTGACAGAGGAATGGATAAAGAAGATGTGGTACATGTGTACAATGGAATATTACTCAGCCACAGAAAGAATGAAATCATGCCCTTTGCAGCAACGTGGATGGACCTGGAGATTATCATACTGAGTGAAGTAAGTCAGACAGAGAAAGACAAATATCATATGATGTCACTTACACGTGGAATCTAAGTTTTAAAAATGATACAAATGAACATATTTACAAAACAGAAACAGATTTACAGACATCGAAAACAAACATGGTTACCAAAGAGAAAACATGGAGGGTGGGGTGGAGGGATAAATTAGGAGCTTGGGATTAACATACACACACTACTATATGTAAGACAGATAACCAACAAGGACCTACTGTATAGCACAGGAAACTCTACTCAATATTCTGTGATAACCTATGTGAGAAAAGAATCTGAAAAAGAATGAATATATGTATATATGTATAACTCAATCACTTTGCTGTACACCTGAAACTAACACAACATTGTAAATCAGCTATACCCCAATAAAATTAAAAAAAAAAAAAAACAGTTGGTGATGGATAGCTGAGTCTTGTGGGACTCAGCCCTTACCCTGTGGGGTCTGTGCTAACCCCAGGTGGTATCAGAATTCAATTCAGTTGAGTGAGGACACCCAGCTGGTGTCTACCAAGAACTGGTGAATTTCTTATTGTGGAAAAAGTCATATTTTGGGAGTACAGGATTATTCTGAGTGTAGCGGAAAAAAAAAAAAAAAAAACAGTGAGTTTTCTTTACATAATACTTGTCATTCTTGGGTCCTGGAGGCAACAGACAGTGGAGTTCTCTGTCCTCCCAACTCACTTCTTCTCTTGAAAATTCTTCTCTTTTGTGGGTCCAATGCTCTACATCCTGGCAGCTCAGAAGTCAAGCCCATCCAGGTAAGGGGCTCCTTCCTTTCACAGACTAGCTTCTGGATTTGCCTTGACATCCAGGCACTAACAGGACCTCCATCTGTGGCTTAACAGGAGACTAAAATCTGCTGTGATTACTACCTATTTTCCAATAAAGCTTCTTTTAATTTAAAGTTACTGAATTATCCATTGCTCTCCCTTGTTCACGTAAAGCACAGTCAATTTAGTACCCTCCATAAGTAAGAAAAGCCTGAACAAACTGGCAATTCCAACCAATGTGCCCTGTCTTTTTCCTGAACCAATTTATAAACTGAAAATGCAGAGACATCATGACTTGGCTGGGATGATCCGGCTTTCCTGTGATGATCAAGATGCCTCTGAAGAGAAAGGATTTACCATCACGGAATTAACGGCAAAAACGGTTCAAAGCAGTGAAAGTTTTAAAATTCCTTATACTAAGGAGTGATTTACCTTGGCAAGAGATAGGTGACAATTAACTAGCTGGCATCCAGGCTAATTCCTCTCTCTCGTGCTCTCATTTTCCTTTTGCCTTCTCTGAGAGAGAATGATTGACAGCTTGGGAAAGGTGCTGGCACTTGGGTTAACTTAACCTCTGCCTCAGTGGTCTCAACTAGCAATGGGCCATTCTTAGATACGGTAGCATAACTGTTTCAAAGAACTCTGGTAAATCCAAGGTTTTTACAATGATCAGTTTGCCTATTTTCTCGTAAGCCTCCTGAGTGAGCCTATTTGTCAGAATCCAGGTGTTTTCTTGTACTCTCACAATGCTGGATTTCACACGGCACTGGCAGGAAGCGGCACTGGCAGGAAGCGGCACTGGCTCTACAGAACAGTCTCCTTTTGGGGAAAACTCTTCAGGGCTCAGAAGAGCTGTGGCCCGAGCCTGAAGATGGCCGTGTAGATCTGCACCATCTCTCAACAAAAAAGAGAGGAGAAAAGCATTGTGAGAGCATCTGTGTTAACACACAGACTGGTTTCTCCTAATCCAACCCAAGAGCACCGAATGTCCTTGTGCCTGTTGTTCAACCCTGTAACTTCCACTAAGCACAAAGGAAGAGTGATCCACTCTCAGGCGATGGCGGGCAGAGGAGGGGTACTTGCTTGTCCCACCTCCCCGCATCTGAGAAGGGGCTGGGGCCCTTTACCTGCTCTAGAGCCAAAAGTTGGAGAGAAGAAAGATGGCATTCATGTCAGGGCATCTGGCGGGAGGCAGACGGTCTCTGTGGGGTGTTCATGTCAGTGACAGAGACCCACCCCCCCAGTTTTAAAACCATCTTCTACTGCCTGGCCAGGAAAATGAGCATCTGTGGGAAGAGGCAAATCACCAACCACAGGAGAGGATTCTCACTAGTCTGCAGCTAAATGTTGACGTGGCTAATGGGACTATTTGTTTAAAAAGGATGAAAGGGAGGGTGGAGCAGACATCTTCTCTAGGACCCTGTTCAGAAAACTTTGCCCCATGGGAGAAGTCTATTGTCCCTGAAGATAATCAGGCAAAAAGCTGGTGGTGAAACGTAAAAATTCTAAGGAGACAATAGTTTCTGGAATTTGATGAAGCCACTGCTTATCTTGAACCCAGTGGGGTTTTTTGGGGTTTTTTTTTTGCAGCACGTGGGCCTCTCACTGTTGCGGCTTCTCCTGTTGCGGAGCACAGGCTCCGGACGCGCAGGCTCAGCGGCCATGGCTCACGGGCCCAGCCGCTCCGCGGCATGTGGGATCTTCCCGGACCGGGGCACGAACCCGCGTCCCCTGCATCGGCAGGCAGACCCTTAACCACTGCGCCACCAGGGAAGCCCGAACCCACTGGGTTTTGAACCCATTTCTTTCATGATTTTCTCCTCTCAAGTCCTTTTCGAATTAACAGGAGTTCTTGAAAATTCTCCCCTGCTACAAGCTAAACCTCATGATGGTTTTGTTCATTGCTGCACCTCCAGATCAGAACCTGGCATTCAGTGGACACTCAAGACATATATAAGTAAGTGACTGAATGAGTGAGTGAATGAAGGATGGCCTCTTGTGGTGCTGATGCTGTCTTACTACTATCCTAATATCACAAAGGCTTATTTCAGTGCCAGGCACTTTAAACACTTTACAGGTATCATCATCTATTTTAATGAGACTTAAATATGTATATATATTGTTTTCAAAGACCTGATGGCTAGCCAGCCGTTTCACTGGTGGCCATACACCCAATACACAGAACAGAGCATCCCAGCTGTATTTTCCAGGCTACAGCTTCCACTGCTCACACCAGAACAATCTGTAGGTCCATAGGCGCTTTCTTTAGTGAGGTGGGGCATCTCTTTTGGATCTTCATAGCTGACACATCTTAATATCCGCAGTGCTTCACAGCACTTGGCACAAACAAACATTAACTTAATTAAACTTTCTTGGAAGAATGTCATAGAATGAATATGGAGATCATTTAAGTATCTTTCTGTGCTGAGCATAATGGTACAATTCTGGTAGCTGGTTAAAAAAGGCAGTAGAGGGTGGCTCAGTGGTTAAGAATCCTCCTGCCAATGCAGGGGACACGGGTTTGACCCCTAGCCTGGGAAGATCCCACATGCCACGGAGCAACTAAGCCCGTGCGCCACAACCACTGAGCCTACGCTCTAGAACCCACAAGCCACAACTACTGAGCCCATGTGCCACAACTACTGAAGCCTGTGCGCCTAGAGCCCGTGCTCCGCAACACGAGAAGCCACTACAACGAGAAGCCCGCGCACCGCAAAGAAGAGTAGCCCCCACTCTCCGCAACTAGAGAAAGCTTGCACACAGCAACAAAGACCCAACACAGCCAAAAATAAAAACAAAACAAAACAAAAAATTTCCATTTAAAAAATAAAGGCAGTAGAATATGGGAGGAAAAACCCCCAAGGACCTACTGTATAGCACAGATACTTGATATCTTGTAATAACCTATAATGGAAAAGAATCTACCTATCTATCTGTCTATCTATCTATATGTATATCTATATATCTGTATAACTGAATCACTTTGCTGTACATTTGAAACTAACACAACATTGCAAGTTAACTATACTTCAGTAAAAAAGATGCATTAAAAACCCCAGCAGGACGGGGAGATCAGCTCAGTGCTTTGTGACCACCTAGAGCGGTGGGATAGGGAGGGTGGGAGGGAGACACAAGAGGAAGGGGATACATGTATAGCTGATTCACTTTGTTATACAGCAGAAACTAACACAACACTGTAAAGCAATTATACTCCAATAAAGACGTTAAAAAAAAAAAAGCAGGTAATTAGGCAGCAGCTCTATTTATCTGGCTTTGTCTCTCTGTCCCCATCTAGAATGAACCTTTCCATGCATCCTGCTGTCTGTCCATCAATCTTGCTCCCTTTCTTTATATCTCCCCCTCTATCTGTCCACCAGCTTATCTGTCTGTCACAGTGTTTCTGAGCAATACAATTAAGAGTGCCAGGTCTTTAAAGGTGCTACTTCCTCTGTCAAGGCCCGGGATGGAAAACCTACTTCTCCATCATTGTCTTATGACACATCAGCTTATCCATTCAGTATCAAAGGGAGGGGTTGGCAGTGGTGCAGAAATGAAATGTGAAAAACCTCACATGCTCTTGACTCTTAGAGCTCTGTGGCTGGGGAAGGTCTCTCTCACTTCCTCTTGGTTGTAGATCATTGGAGTTGAAGCTCATCTTCCTGCCACTTGGAGTCCTGATTCTCCCAGGCATCACACCTTCATGGGAATTACTTGATCAAATAATTCCTAGACTTTCCTCCCACCCCAGGACTGAGGCAGGTTCTCTGAATGGAGTGGACTTCTGTGTAGTCACATCACCCTGGGAGGGCTTTGGAGAACCAGAGGTCATCTTCGGGAAGGGGTACAAGAACGTGGCGAATCACCCACAATAACTCTGTGTGTTCTGAAGTTTTCTCAGGGCGCTGGTGGTGACCTCTGGCTCAACTTCCCTATTAGTGAGCACGTGACCACGGGCACCAGGTCTCTCAGGGCTGCAAGCTTCCATTTAAGTGCCTTCAGATCTGGGCAGGCTTTTGGGATCTCTGTAGGGACGATGTGTGAATGATGGAACATGAAAACACACGGCATTACCTCAACAACCAAAGCCTGAAACAACACAGAGGGAGGTGCAAGAACATGGGACCCTGATGAAGCATATGGATAAAGGGACCGGAGCCAATGCGGTCTGTCTTAGCGAGGAATCACGGTAATCAGTGTTCCCGTCAGCATTACGGTGACTGGGTTCCTTCAGTGGACTTTTGAATATGCTCAATAGAGGCTTAAGTCCATATGGATATAAACTGAGGCAAGGGAGTTGTCTGAATGAATTCAGACTTTGTCCAGACAGATCGTGAATCCACTCTGTAATTATCTACACTCCTGTAAACTATCATGTAAGAAAAAAATAAAGAGCATTAAAAACTGTCATGTTAAATCAAAATCCAGCTAATTATGGGTATATTCATTTCCTAGGGCTGCTCTAACAAAGTACCACAAATTGAGTGGCTTAAACAACAGCCATTTATTGTGTCATAGTTCTGAATGCCAGAAGTCCGAAGTCAAGGTGTCGGAAGGGGGGGTTCCTGAAGGCTGTCGTGCCTCTCTGCCAGCTTCTGGTGGTTTGTTGGAAATCTTTGGCATCCCTTGGCTTGTAGTGGCATCACCTTGAGCTTTACCTTCATCTTCAGTGGTGTTTTCCTCGTGTTCATGTCTGTGTCCACATTTCCCGTCATGTTGGATTAGGGCCCACCCAGCTCCAGGATGACCCCATCTCAACTAATTACATCTGCCAGCACCCTATTTCCAAATGTCACATTCTGAGGGACTGGGGGTAAGGTCTTCAATATATGAATTTTAGGGGGACACAATTCAATCCATAACAGTGGGAAAACAAATGTTTTAGAAATCATGTTTTGTGATGAATTCTGACCCCCGTTTCCCCCATTTGAGTTTATTCTGGTAGAACATCTATTCTGACTCCAGACTCATCACCTTCATGTTTATGGGGTAGACCCAGTACCACAATTTGCCCCTAACAGAGTCTCATAAGTATGTGTGAAATATTTCATCATTTATAATTGGCATCATAAACAGGTAATCAAAGTGCAGGACAAATACAAATTACCTGAGGATTCTGGAAACTTATAAACGTTTTATCTATTTTAAATTAGTACATAAACATTAAATAATGATAATTCAGAAAACTTTCCTCAAAAGCAGATGATTTGGGTTCTACGTTTATAAAGACGAATAGGAATCTTTTTGAATTTTGAAATAGCAAATGAATACAAGAGCTAAACAAGGGGCCTCGAGTGTCATAAATGGAATGACATTTTCTTTCCAGAGATAATTAGGTAAAAAATAGATAGGTCATCTTATCGCTTTGAACTGCTATTGCAGTAAGACAGAATTACCAGGATTAAAGATACTTAAGCCTAAACTGGTTTTTTTTCCTTGCACATTTGTTTCTGTTTTGCAGATTTAAAAATTAGACTTCCTTGTATCAAAATTTATAACAAAAGCTTGTTATGAAACAAAACCCACAAGCATTGAATGATGAGCCTGTCTGTAGCCCAACAAGACACTGGTGTAGCTGAACCGTCCCTGAAACTGCCTGGATGATGTGTTTGCTCAATGATGTCATCAGCATATGTCACTAGTCGGGCCAGAGCATGCAGATGAGCATTTATTGGTAAACTGACACCAGAAATGGCCAAAACTGGGCTAGAGTCCAACAGAAAACAAAATGTCATTTCCTTACAGGCGTGTCTGTGGAAGCAATTATTTTGTCCAGTTTGAAGCATTCCAAGTAAAGACTTGGAATAAAGATACCCCATGATTTCATTATACTGAAAGCTAAAGGCACTTCATACCCTTATATTTATTAAAACACCAAGTATATATAATCTGTGTTTCCACCTCAGAAATGAAATGGAGTTTCAGAGTAACATATCTAACATATCTCCTCAAAAATTCATTCCAGTTCCTCAAAAATCCGGATTATGTGATGTACCAGTCGCCCCCTGATGTATAAAAATTTTTTAAAAACATGTTTAGTGATTGAAAAAATCAGTTCTTTATGCTCACAGGTTCTGTTGGACAGGAATTTAAAATGGTACAGCAAGGATGGATTCTTTCTGCTTTTTGCTCTCTGGGACTTTAGCTGGGAAGACTTGAATGCTGGGGTTACTCAAACAGGCTGGAATCATCTAGGCTGTGGGGTGGCGAATCATCTTCACTCCCCTATCGGTTCACTTGTGTTGGGATGACTTCAAGGCAGGGCTCAGGTGGGACCATTGGTAGAACCACATCGTGTGGCATGGACTCCCTCACAGCATGGTGGCCTTAGAGTAGCTGGGCTTCTTACATGGTGGCTCAGGGTTCTAAGAGCAAATGTTCTGACCAACAAGATGGACATTGCACGACCTCTTCTGAGCTCATCGTGGAAGCCACACAATGTCACTTCTGCCACATTCTGTGGGTTACAAATGGGTCCCTGAGGCCAGCCCAGATTCACTAGGCAGAGAGGGGGCCATTAGTCTCCCACCTCTCAATGGGAAGAGTGTCAAACAATTTGTGGCCATTTTTAAAACACACGCTTAGTGTACTTTTAAAAAATAATTCCCTTTTCTTTCTCTTGTACTGCTTTTTTATCAGTGGATAAAACAGGCAAATAGTGAGACCACTGTGCTCCTCTGGGGTGATGCCATCATAGTAAATGCTTACTCTGTGCAACCATTGTTCAAGTACCTTAACAGAGTTTTTGAGAAGCTGACAACTAGGAATAGCAGAGGCTGCAGGGGTAGGTAGAATAATAATCTCATGAAATCATGTTTTCCCCCAAGGACGTTTTCCCCTCTCTGAACTAATAAACAAAATATTTTCCTGAAGGTTCTTTTCCAATCTCTAAACAAAACGAACATGAACGTTTTACAAGCAAGCCAATTTCTGCACAAGAGTTGAGGGCTTCAAGTAAAGCAGAATGAGTTTCTGTCCGAAGCCATTGCATAATAACTGTTGAATATGCTTAAGCTTTTTATAAAATTTCCATTTTCTTTCCCTAATGCTTTTTCTCAATGTTCCCAAATTTTCTTGACGTTTGTATCCCTCTTCTCTTTGAAAAATAACGTCCAAACTTTCTACAATGAATTATAATGAGTTTCTTAGCAAAGCAAAGACAGATACAAAAACACATTCACACAATACACAAATTCTGTTCTTTCTAGGCTGAGAAATGGTGATCAGTTTTTTAACAGCCTTGTAAGGAAGTAATGTTTTCTGAATTAGCTTCTGGAATAAAACTTCAACTCTGTTTCAAATTTTTTGAGTTTACTTTGAGATATAGGTCTGTTTGTAAGAAGATTTGATAATTTCGAGTATAAAAATTATGTGCATTTTATACACCTGACTTGAATTCTTATTAAGGTCAGTTAAGTTAAATTAACTATCATTTCACAAGGCAGTAAGAGAAATTTCAGTGAAAAAAAATAACAAAAAGAAAGAACAAACTGTTTCAACTTGTAAATTATATATTCCCCCCCTTTTATTTTAAAGCATCTGAAGGTAGTTTCTAGAACCAGATACATGTAATTATTCTACATTTTTTCTTCAATTAAAAAAAGCCACTTAGGAGATTGGGATTGACATATACACACTACTATGTATAAAATAGATAACTAATAAGGACCTACTGTATAGCACAGGGAACCCTACTCAATACTCTGTAAAGGCCTATATGGGAAAAGAAGCTAAAAAAAGAGTGGGTACATGTATATGTTTAACAGATTCCCTTTGCTGTACACCTGAAACTAACACAACGTTGTAAATCAACTATACTCAAAAAAAAAAAAAAAAGATAAAAAAGCAACTTAAAAAAACCTTTAGGGCTTCCCTGGTGGCGCAGTCATTGAGAGTCCGCCTGCCGATGCAGGGGACACGGGTTCGTGCCCCAGTCCGGGAAGATCCCACATGCGGCGGAGCGGTTGGGCCCGTGAGCCATGGCCGCTGGGCCTGCGCGTCCGGAGCCTGTGCTCCGGCAACGGGAGAGGCCACAACAGTGAGAGGCCCGCGTACCGCAAAAAAAAACAAAAAACAAAAAAAACCAACAACAACAAAAAACTGGGCTCTAGGCAAATAAATAATTTTAAAAATATAATGAATCTATTTATTTATTTATAAAACATTTAATATTTGGGCTAGCATTTATCAAGTGCTCACCATGGGCATGTGTTGTGATTTATATCATTTCATTTGTAGAAAATTTAGGACATATATGTGTAAAAGGATCATTGAAATTATTCATAGCTCCATCACCTAGAGATAACCCCTATTAACCTTTTGGTATGTATCTTTTTGCCTATTTGCAATCGTAAATAAAATAATTACATCATATTTTACGGTGTTTTATAAACACTTCGCACATGGTGAAGATTTTCTCATTATATAATAAACCTTCGCACATGGTGAATATTTTCTCGTTATATGATAAACCTTTTTTAATGTTATTTTCAGTGGCTATGCTATCACATAGAAGTAAGCTGATTTATTTTATCGATGCCCCATTGCCAGACATTAAGGTGGTTCTTAGTGTTTGGCTGTGACCTACACAGCCACAGTAAACATTCATAGAGCTATATGCTTTCATACAACAATGATTTAATCACCAACCTTCTTCAGTTACACTAAGTGTGGGAAGTCAGAGAAGACATTAAATAATTTCTTTTTGAGGAATGTTTTTACATAACAAGAACCAAAGCCCTAAAAAAGGTTGGGAGGATTTTAATCCTTAGCTTTGGAGTAAGGAGCATTTGTTGGTTTGTTTTACTGGCACTACAGATGTCCACGCATCCCAGAAAAACACATTGAGTCCTGAAACCAATCTATTCTGACTACTCATAAAGGTCAGCCTTGGCAAGAAAACTACATCTTTGGAGGAGAGTGCACTTGAGAAATGCAATGAACTGGGAGAGGCAAGGCAGAAGTTAAGCTCTCTTCCCTTCTTTGGCAATAAAGTTAAACTAGCTGCTGCCATAACTTAAAACACACCTGATATTTCTTCTATATCCAATCTACTGTGAACATCTGTCAGGATGTTCCTTTTTGCACACTTGAGGATGTTATGTCATATCTGAATATATACCCATATGTTTCAGATTTAAAATGAAAATTCCATAATTAGGTCAAAAATTCTTAAATCCTTCTGAACCAAACAAAACACATTTATCTGATTATCATAATGGCAAAATGATGTTCCATTTGCAGAAATGTTCATGAGTACAGTCAAACGAGCTTGGATTTTTTTCTCCGTTGGTGGTATCTTCTAATGAAGGATGTTCAGTAGAGCAGAAGGCAGATTTGGCAAATACACATTAATTCTTCCATCAGAAACTGAATACATTCTAGGGACACTCCAAGATTTATGGGTTTTCAGAAACTGGCACCCATGGTCCATCGTTCTCTGGTTCACTGTCTGATTCCTGTTTCTGTTAATGCAATGGTGGTGGTGTCATCTTATGGCTGGCCATATTTCACAATTGGTGAAACCCTGCAATCTGTAAGTGCCTCCAAAAGGTCATTAACTGGAAAACCTATAGACCCAAACTTTACCAACATTTGAATTCCCCTAGGAATTTTACTGTCAGTAAAACTGCAGAGACACTGGGACAATAGATCAACTTTGAGTTCAAAATTCTTTAAAACAGCAGTGTTTCCTTGTTTCTGGCTTTTTTTCTTTTTATGGTCCATAAAAAATAATGAATAATATGACAGTTTTAAAAAATACCTACGTAAAATGTTCTTAGGGAAATTTCCTGAAAATTCTTTAAAAATGCAAAGATTGGGGCTTCCCTGGTGGCGCAGTGGTTGAGAGTCCGCCTGCCGATGCAGGGGACACGGGTTCGTGCCCCAGTCCGGGAAGATCCCACATGCCGCAGAGTGGCTGGGCTCGTGAGTCATGGCCACTGAGCCTGCGCATCTGGAGCCTGTGCTCCGCAACGGGAAAGGCCACAACAGTGAGAGGCCTGCGTACCGCAAAAAAAAAAAAAAAAAAAAAAGCAAAGATTGCGTTCTCTTTGATTTAAGGAACTGTTTTTTTGTTTGTTTTTGCCACACTGCGCGACTCGTGGCACCTTAGTTCCCTAACCAGGGATTGAACCTGGCCCAGGCAGTGAAAATGCCGAGTCCTGAACACTGGACCACCAGGGAATTCCCAGGAACTGTTCTTAATTGAAAGATAGGTAGTATGCATTATTTGAGTGCTGTGCATCTACTTAAAAGCAAAAAATGTATTTATAAAAAGTAGTCACCTGCATTCAAAATATATCAGTATATGTACCTCTACCAAGATCCATATCGAAATTAATAGTAGTATAATTCAACTTAGGTGCACACCATGGTATTAAAAAGTAGTTTTTCAATTTGGAGATTTCTCTCTTCCCTCCAACCCACTGAATTCCACTATCTTCTTTACCCTAAAACACACACACACGCGCGCACACACACACATCCATCCATTGTTCAAAAGAAAACATGAAAACTTCCGGATATTTACTTTAATTGCTGCCATTGAAGTATCAGAAGTAGAGTACTCTTTGTTATACCTTTCCCCTAAACCAGATAAACTTGATTGAAAAAAAGAGTGTGTTGTCAAACATTTATCCCAGGGTAACAAATTTTCTAGCACCAAATCACACCTTCCATCCTTGGGTTTTTGTGCGATTTCATATAAATTTTTAAGATGTAAAATATTTCATTATACATTCATAGAATAGAATTTTTTAAAACACTAAAATCGTAACTATTAATTCATTCAATAAACATTTTGGACTTCTTATATCAGTTGGCTTTTGCTGTGTAAAAAACAATAACATCTTGGAGTGATGTGTTTATTTCCTGCTCATGTGTGTTTCTGTCAGCTGGAGCCCAGCTGATTTTGGATGGACGTGGCTAAGCCTGGATGTAGGCTGTAAGCTGGATCCAGGTGGGCCCCTCATGTTTCTCATCATCCTAGTTTCAGCAACTATCTGAATTATGTTTTTCTCATGTCCAGAAGGCAAGGATGGTTGGAACTTCCACCTATTTATGTTCACTGAAATTCCATCAACCAAAGCAAGTCTCACGGTCAGAACCAAAGTCAAGGGGAAGGAAAATATTCCTCATGCACCATGAGGTCAAAACAAGGGGCTTATCCAAGTAAACATCAATATGGCAGAGTAGTATTCTAAAGGCAGGGGAGGGAGGGAATATTTGCTGAACAATAAATACTCTAATCTCTCTCAGCCCTACCCATGCACTTCGCTTTGTGCTGGGAATACAACGGTGAGCAAAACTAATTGTACCATCACGGGACTTCCATTTTAGAAGGTGGAGCAGACAGTCTACAAATAAATACAAAGTTATGTGGTACTCACTCTCAAGGAAATGGGGAATTTTCATTTAATAGGTCGTAGGGGAAAGTTTTCTTAGGATAAAACCAAAACGAGTTGAGAGGATTAGCCATCTGTGAAAAGAGTTTTCCAGCCAGAGGAAATAGTCAGGAAAAAGGCCCTGGGGAGGTAACCAGCTTGCATCTTTAAGAAACAGCAAGGTAGCCAAGTATGTCTTGAGTAGAGTGAGTTCATATAGAGTCCTACATGACACAAGAGAGACTTTCAATCTGATTCTGGGTGAGATGGGAGACTAATAGAGGGTTGCGAGCAGGTGAATTATGAGTGGAGAGAAGAGCAGAGCTTGGAGATCTATATGAGAATTTCCAGCTCAATTTAGCTGGCCCTTTGGGCCTATAAAAGCACTGTGCTAATACAAGTTGTTTTTATAAATTCACTCATTAATCTCTAACACCCAAACAGTTTTGCTGCAAAACAGTTCTCATTTACTGTTGGATTTCCATTTTCACAACACAGTCAGATTCATTCTGTTTACAGATTTTTTTTAAACTCCACAATCTGAGAAATGGATCTAAATGTTAAACTGGTTTCAGTTTTAGGAATATCAGGGAATCTTCAGGGGTCAGCTGCCCTTGCAGGCTGCCCTATGCAAACGACTTCACAGAACTCATTTCCTGTTGTCTGATCTTCGTAAAAGTTATATAATCAGCTAAATGTCCCTCCTAGGTGAAGGAGCAAAACGGTAGAGCAGGCTTTAGGACAATTCAAAAGGCCCTATATTTTAAAAAATGTGGAATAGGGACACTGCTTAACAGCCATGTCCACGGCTCTGATTCCGAGCCTTCTATACCACATCCCTACTTTACTTCTTTACCATTTGAAAGGAAGTTTAATCATCTTTTACCAAATTTGTTTTCCATAGTCAGAGGATTTCATGGATAGGAAACAATAAATTCCTAGCAACACAGAGTCCTAACAGATGGTAGTAAATGGGTTTGAAAATATTTCAAAACCTGCCCTAATTTCCATTCCCCAAATGTCTCTCCCTCTCAGTTTTTTTCTTTTTTTTTTAATAATAGCAGTTTCTTTATTGTCTTCAATGGTCCTATTTTGGTTACAATTTATGCTCCCTTATGCTCTAAGACTGTAACCAAATTACCCTCGAAACACGGGCAACTCCAAAAAAGAAAACTTGCAGCGTTTCGAATCATTCCCATTCACCTTATTGACTGAATATTCCATTGAAGGCAAAGAACATTGACATTCTTTTTTAATGCACATTTCTCAGTGGAAGAGAAAATGCCTGCATCGGTTTGTGATTAAAAGAGTGAAAGCCCACATCATTCAAAGAGAGAGGATTTTGTTTTTGTCTGGGATACCAAACAAATTTGTAGCTTACCACTGAGACAGGCATTATATAGCATTAAAATATTCTGTAACACTACAGGGATTCTCATAGGATAATGCCATAATGTAGCAGAAATAGTTGGGGTTCATTCATCTTCATCCTACCATTGTGGTATGTTAGTGTTCTCTATCTCATAATAAGGATAAAGACACTACATATATATATGTTATGTGTGTATATTTTAATGTTTATAAAACCCCTTTGCCTTTACTTTCTCCTTTGAGCTTAACAACAGCCCTATGTTGATGGATGGGCCCATGTTTTGTTTCCATTTTACAGATAAGGCAACTGAGGCAGGGCAGAGTTATCAGGTGGCTTGTACAAGATCACACGTCTGGAGTTGACAGAAGAGGAGCCCAAGTCTAACAAGCTTTCTCTTTATTTTTATAATAACATTTGTTTCCTTTTGGATTGCAAGTTAATGTATATTTGTAGTTAAAATGTTTCAGCAATATGGAAAGTTACATGGAAGTAATTAAAAGCTTTACATAGTTCTACCACCCAGGGGAAAGTGTTAGCATTTTGTCTGTTTAAGCTTCTATCTATCTTGTTACTACAAGCCTGGGAATCACTCTTTACATACTGGTTTGTAACTTGTCTTTTTACTTAATGGCTACTTAGCAATCCATCAAAATGGCTGCACCATAATTAATTTACCCAATCCCTTTCAGTGGGTTGTCTCTCAGTTTTTTCCTGTGAGGAACATCCTTGCTGTAAACTAGAGTGGGGATGCCCAGGAAGTATAGATCCCTGATTATTTCCATAAGACAAATTCTTAGAAGTGAATTTGTGAGGTTGAAGGGTATCACCTGTTCTGAGACTTGAAAAGTCCATATTGGCAAAACGACCCATGGCAAAGTTTACTGCTATGCACACTGTGATCATTAGGGTCTGAGACACATTTCCCAGAACCTGCAACAACTCAAATGCTCTTTCTCCTTGGCCCCCTTTCAATAACAATTTCCTCTTTTAAGTGGAAGACGTAATGAGATGATAGACGTGGGACTTTGAGAACAACATTCTCACAGTAATGGTCAAGGCTAAAATAATTCAGTTGCTCTGGTCACTGGAATGGCACAGGCAAGAGGGAGTGAGTGAAGTGTTCTGAGATGCATGTGCAAACCTGTAATCCTGTCGCACGCAGCAAGGATGCCAAGCTGCTTATAAGCTACATGGTTCATTGTGAGCCCTCAGGTCTTTAAAAAATTGGGTTCCCCTCAGAATGGGAGAAAATATTTGCAAATGAAGCAACTGACAAAGGATTAATCTCCAAAATTTACACGCAGCTCATGCAGCTCAATAACAAAAAAACAAACAACCCAATCCAAAAACGGGCAAATACCTAAATAGACATTTCTCCAAAGAAGATATACAGACTGCTAACAAACACATGGAAGAATGCTCAACATCATTAATCATTAGAGAAATGCAAATCAAAACTACAATGAGATATCATCTCACACCAGTCAGAATGGCCATCATCAAAAAATCTAGAAACAATAAATGCTGGAGAGGGTGTGGAGAATGTGAATTGGTACAGCCACTATGAAGAACAGTATGGAGGTTCCTTAAAAAACTACAAATAGAACTACCATATGACCCAGCAATCCCACTACTGGGCATATACCCTGAGAAAACCATAATTCAAAAAGAGTCATGTACCAAAATGTTCATTGCAGCTCTATTTACAATAGCCAGGAGATGGAAGCAACCTAAGTGTCCATCATCAGATGAATGGATAAAGAAGATGTAGCACATATATACAATGGAATATTACTCAGCCATAAAAAGAAACAAAATTGCGCTATTTGTAATGAGGTGGATTGACCTAGAGTCTGTCATACACAGTGAAGTCAGAAAGAGAAAGACAAATACCGTATGCTAACACATATATATATGGAATTTAAGAAAAAAAAATGTCATGAAGAACCTAGGGGCAGGATGGGAATAAAGACACAGACCTACTAGAGAATGGACTTGAGGAAATGGGGAGGGGGAAGGGTAAGCTGTGACAAAGCGAGAGAATGGCATGGACATAGATACACTACCAAACGTAATGTAGATAGCTAGTGGGAAGCAGCCGCATAGCACAGGGATATCAGCTCGGTGCTTTGTGACCACCTAGAGGAGTGGGATAGGGAGGGTGGGAGGGAGGGAGACGCAAGAGGGAAGAGATACGGGAACATATGTATAACTGATTCACTTTGTTATAAAGCAGAAACTAACACACCATTGTAAAGCAGTTATACTCCAATAAAGATGTAAAAAAAAAAAAAATTGGGTTCCAAGATTCCTGTTGGGTTCACTGGTCTTAGAAGACTGGGGACATGGTCACTTTGCTGGTTTTCACTGGGAGGGAGAGAAAAGCTGCCAGGAAGGGAAGGGATGGTAGGTACTGGCCCTCCCCACCTGACCTGAGGCCGACTGGGAGGTTTCATACCTGCTAGGAAGAGAGTCTCACAGAAAAAGCCTGTCCCTGTCCTACGAGATGCTGACCCAACATGGAACTATGTAGAATGCCAACCTAGCCAAGGCTGAGTTCCACCCCTGAGAGTGAGCTGACGAGCTATTGACTGAGTGGTTCTCTCATACAACATTCAAACTGCTACCTTCAGAGATAATCAATAAATATCATGATAATAACTAATGTCATTTGACCCATGATGGTTCTCTGTAAGAACTCCATCTCATCTAACCCTCACAACACTGTGACTTGGGTTTCTTTCTTATCCCCATTTTGCAGGTGAGGAAACTGAGCCTCGGGAATTGTACACACAGTGTGTTGGGCCAGCGCTGAAATCCGGGCCTTTTCAGTCCCAAGCATATGCTCCCCACTGCTACACTGAACTAAGGGGTCATGTGAATAAATAACATGGCAACTCACCAAGAGGCAGCCATATGGGCAGGCAGGTGATGCCGGGCTCTCCTTTACCCCCAAGACTGCAGTGTGGATTCCCTGGCCCTACACAAACCATCCCCGGCATTCAGTACCTTGAATTAGAGAGTTGGGGATTGAACAGGAGGGCGAAAAACCCCCAGAGCTGTTACCTTCCAACATGGGCGCTGTAACACACTCAGCTTTGGCCAAAACATTTACAGGGAAGGTAGAATCATTTTCTTTCCAAACATGACTGGAGTTCTATTTGTTGAAAGCTGTTTCCATAGACATTCTCGGCCCACATTTTCTCCAGGTTCCCCACCAAGGGGCTGCCATAAAGGGGAGTTTTTGTTTCTAAGGCAGTTTTCACATAGGGTTTGGATTATGGAGTGCTGATTATTTGACATCTTTCAGGAATCTTTAAATGACACTGCCCACAGCTGCACTGAACAAGAGGGGCCTCTTCTAGGACTTTTGGGTCGTTCTGGCAGCCTGCGTGGCTTAGCGCTCCTTCCTGTTCCAGAAAGCCCAGAGTAAGATAGGTTTGGGTCAGTTCACAGGCCTAATTGGGAAGAGGGATGGGGAATGGGGAATGTTCCAGCACAGTGTTCTCACTCACCTTCCCCACCTCTCACCTCCCCAAAAAGAAAAACCCATCAGCAGTGATGGAAATAATCTTGAAGGAGAGTCAAGGTTTCAGTTATGGCAATAACTAGCACTTGGCAAAGACATTCCCTGAGCTCAAATTCATCCCTGGGTGACCTTCCGGGCTCTTCTTTGACTGGCATAAAGGCAGGATGGCCAGGGCGTGGGCACCGCAGCCTCCACCCTGCTCTCAACTCCTTTCCCACGTCCAAACCCGTCGCCAAGCACTCACCCAGCTTTTGCCTTTTCAGGAGAACAGACCCAGGAATGGCTATCAGTCAAGATTAAGATGAAGCTCAGCAGGGGGAGAGGAAAAAGCAGGATCAACTTGGACAGGAGGATAAACCTGACAGATGGACAGAGATATTCCTGGTAGAGTTAGGATGGCTATTGACCACTGGAAGTGTTGACATGATTACCTGCAGTTGTTGCATAATATGTGGAAGGTTATATCGACAAAGCATGTTGCTAACGCTTGGGTTAAATGAAAAAGTAACCAGAGCACAACCATCCTGTGTTTGGAAAAACAGGAAAGGAAGTTTCCTCATCTCGCGGTACACCCATGACCACAGGAATTTCGAGTGGGATGTAAGCACTGGTCCCCAAACCTATACTTATACCAATGGACTTAAAGTAAATAATCATAAGAGCTACCATTAATTGAGCATGTATTAAATATTAGGTGTCTTCTATGAGTGTAATAATAACTAATGTTTATTCGATGATTTCTGTGCTAGGAATGCAAGTATGGACCTTAACTCACTGAATCCTCACAACAGCCCTATGAAGAAACTGGAGTGTGTAACCATATGGCTAGCAAGCAAGGGAGCTATGTTTGGAGCCCAGGTGATCTGGACCCAGAGTCTGTGCTGCTAACACCGCCCTCCACTTCTTGTCAGAGGCATGTGTCTTTAAGTCCTTAGAGCAACCCCAAAGGAAAGTGTTAGAACCAGTTTTGCAGATGAGAAAAACATGGTCCTCATGTAGCTAGTTAAGTGGAAAGGCTGATGTATGAGCTTAGTCTCTGATTCCAAACCCCATACTCATTTTCCTACATCACAAGGGTCTCCTTCAAATCTCACGCCAAGCAAGCTATGCAAAGTCTTCCCTACAGGCAGGGCAATTCCCGAGCTCCCTCCTCTGTCTGGTGCAGGCCTCAGAAGGGTCTGGATGGGCCAAGCCAGCCCTGTTCTTGCTCAGTGACTTGTCCTCATGGAATGCAATCAAATCCAGAGTTCCAGGATAACAGGCAGGAAGAGAGGAAGAGATGCATACAAGGCTGCCCCCCTTCTAGCCCAGTCCTGCTGCTGTGGGCTGAATGTTTGTGTCCTGTCCCCCCCTCCCCAATTCATATGTTGAAATTCTAACCCCCAATGTAATGTATTAGAAGATGGTGTCTTTGGGAGGTGATGAGGTCATGAGGGTGGAGCACCCCATGAGTGGGATTAGTGCCCTTATAAAAGAGACCCCCAGGGATCTCCCTTGCCCTTTCCCCCAGGTGAGGATGCAGTGAGAAGACAGCCATCTATGAATCAGAAAGAGACTTATCACCAGACACCAAATCTGCCAGTGTCTTAATCTTGGACTCTGAGCCTCCAGAACTGTGAGAAATAAGTTTCTGTTGTTGATAAGCCATGTATCCTATGGTATTTCTTTATAGCAGCCCTGAATGGACTAAGACACCCATCTTATACACAATTCACTGAAGCTGTGTTCTTTCTTTCCCATTCTACAAGTTTGTTTAGCCACAATAGCCACTAAAAGTGAGAAAATTAACCTCACCTTCAAATTTCTCCTCCCTGTTGCATTTATCATTCAATCAATTATTTATTCATTTATTTATCTCTTCATTCACCCAACAACTATGAATTATTTACTATGCAGGCACAGTTTTGGACTCTAGGGGTACACTGGTGAATGGAACCCTCTTGGAACTTACATTCTGGTGAGGAAGACTGAGTTAGTAAATAAAATACAATATTGTAAATGTCACAGTTGTGAAAGTCCAGTGGAGAAAGATGTAGCAGAGTAAGAGGAGGGAGTGTTATTGTAATGTGAGTGGCAGCAGCTTGTTATAGAGGTGGTCAGGGAAGACCTCTCTGATGAGGTGACAGGTGAGTTGACACCTGCTGGGAGTGAGGGAGAAAACCACAGGGCAATGAGGATTCTCAGCCTCATCCCCACTCACATATTTAGGGTGATCCTTTATTTTTTATGACTTTGAAATAGAATCCCTGACCAAGATTCCATTTAGTCCTCGAAAATTCAATTCTCAGAAAGATAGGTAATAGAAAAAATGTCGTTCATGCAGAGACTAAAATATTCTTTCCCAGTAGCTGTTTTTTAAGTGCCTCAAACATATCAAGTCTTCCCCAGGCAGGACTATTCCAGGGGCATTTGCAGTCAGTCAGTGTTGGCCACTCTGTCTCCCCACCCTACACACATGTAGAAACCCACCCACTTACAGATTCGTTAATGCATTTGAAACTATGAAAGGTGACATGGAGAGAACCTTGAGGGACAACAGTAGAGAAAGAAATCACAAAAAATAGGATCACTTTTCACTGTCCACAATCAGTACACAGCTTGAAGACTGGAATGAGGCAGAGGCAAGTGGGGGCCAATGTTTATGGCCTCATTAATTCACTCACGAGCTACGTTTTGTGCACTTTTTGTGCTCAACATTGTGCGAGGTGCTAGGCCTACAAGGAAAAAGAGGACATGGTCTCTGGAATTTTTTATTGGAGGATAATTGCTTTACAATATAGTGTTAGTTTCTGCTGTACCACGAAGTGAATCAGCTATATGTATACCTATATCCCCTCCCTCTTGTACCTCCCTCCCACCCCACCCCCATCCCGCCCATCTAGGTCATCACAGAGTAGAGCACAGGGAGCTCAGCTTGGTGGTCTCTGGATTTTCATGAATCATAGTCTTAAAACAGGTGCGGAAATAGATAGGCACACTCCCAGCTGAAGTACAGTCAGTCTTGACAAAACTTGGAAGCAACAAAGAGGTTGCTTTATTTATCCCTTCAGTAGGTGAAGGGATAAATAAACTACAGTGCATCCAGCCAATGGAATATTATTCAGGGCCAAAAAGAAATAAACTAACAAGCCATGAAGAGACATGGAGGAATCCTAAATGCACGTTACGAAGTATAAGAAGCCAATCTGAGAAGGCTACATCCTCTGTGAGTCCACGTATATAGACATTCCGGGAAAAGCAAAACAATGCAGACAGTAAAAAGGTCAGCGGTGGGGAGGGGTGAATGCGGAGGGAAGGATGCACACGTGAAGCACAGAGGATCTTTTCGGGCAGTGAAAATACTCTTTATGGTTCTATAACGGTGGATAACTGTCACTATACATTTGTCCAAACCCACAGAATGTCCAAGACCAAAAGTAAACTCTAACACAAACTATGGACTTTGGATGATAAGGATGAATCCGTGTAGGTTCATCCTTGGTTAAAAAAAAAAAAAAAAATGTATACTATTCTAGTGAGTAATATTGATAACGGGGGAGGCTATGCATGTGTGGAGGTAGACGGGGAATCTCTGTACATTCATCTCAATTATGCTGGGAGCCTAAAACTGCTCTAAAAAATAATAACATCTTAAAATAATAATAATAAAAAAATACAGTCAGTCTCACTCAGTCCTTCTTACTTTGGTGGTAAAACAAGCCGTGTGTGTGTGTGTGTCTGTGTGTGCGTGTGTAGCCCAGTTAATTTCTCTCAACAGAAGACAGCACCACCCTTTCTCTTCATCCTGCTGGCTGCCTGGCTGATTTTCTTGAAAATTCCTGACGCCGATTTCTACAGCAACACGAAGCCCTGGCTAACTGTCTTAATTTCCAGGCTCTAGGGAATGTGTGCTTGTTAGGCTGCCCAAGTAAACTGGGGAGACTCTGAGTAAACAGGTTTAGGAATCCTTCTTCCTCCATCGTCATCGTCCATCTCCAAGCACGTTTGAATTTATCCTAAAAGCCAATACCTGGGGATGTTCAGCTTGAGCTCGTCATACTTGCACAGGAAGGTTGGAAGGGAGCCTGCCAGCCTAGAACACCTGACCTGGAAGAGGCAGCAGAGGTCACCGGGCCCAATTCACTGATGTTAAAGAGGGGGACCAAGTCCAGAGAGCTGAAAGGGTCCCAGTGCCTTGGCTGGGCTGAAAACATCCAACACTCTGTTCGTCCTTTCATGACGCCTCCACAATATAGTGCCACGCAATCTGTCCCCAGTACCACCTGCAGGGTCTCTCAGGTATGTTTACCATTCAGAATGGCTTGGAATTTCTGAGTCTTCTCCTTTCTTTAATATCTCCAATGCTCCAGAAAACCTGGAACCTATCCTAATCTCACAATCACTTTTTTTTTAACTTACCCTTTTTTTTTTAAACATCTTTATTGGAGTATAATTGCTTTACAATGGCGTGTTAGTTTCTGCTTTATAACAAAGTGAATCAGTTATACATATACATATATCCCCATATCCCCTCCCTCTTGCGTCTCCCTCCCTCCCACCCTCCCTATCCCACCCCTCTAGGTGGTCACAAAGCACCGAGCTGATCTCCCTGTGCTATGCGGCTGCTTCCCACTAGCTACCTATTTTACATTTGGTAGTGTATATATATCCATGCCTCTCTCTCGCTTTGTCTCAGCTTACCCTTCCCGCTCCTCATATCCTCAAGTCCATTCTCTAGTACGTCTGTGCCTAGAAGACCTTTACCTAAAACTTACCTGCCATCATGGTCCCAACACACATCATTCATACACTAACTCCTGTGAATTAACACATGTCCTACTTTTCAGGTGACTCTTTCTAGGAAGTGTAACACATTAAGCTGTTGTAAGCCACCAACAATCAAGCATGAGTATTTTACCACGTTATTTTTCTATTGATTAGTCAATGGAGATACTGGCACTTGAGAGTGAGAATTTTTAAAGAGGTGGAAAGAAACAACGTAATTTTGGAAAATGAGGATGTAACTGTCCAACGCCCTTAGACCCACCACCCATAGTGTGTGATGTGGACAAACATCTGGTCAGAATTTGGGCTTGAGTGGCTGGAGGGGTAGGGATTTCAGAGGAAGGGATGCCAGCTCCACTATGTACCTGGACCACAAGATGAGGTTTAGCATCGTTTTGATTTGGTTTGTTGTTGTTTTTTGAGAAGCAATTAGCATAGCCTTTGGTACGTTCTATGGACCCAGTAAACGTTAGCCACTGTTTTTGTTACCTTCATTTTTTTTTCTGCCACACTCATAGATCATGTTTCTTTTGAAAATAACAAACGAGGATTGAAATATTGACTAGAGGGTTGGCGCTAAAGCAGGGTTGTGGATCTGGGGGTGTGTCTTAGGAAGAAAGGGGCGTGGAGGTGGGGAACAGCATGCGTCTCCTGCTACGTCACTCTGTTGAGTCTTTGGGTTGGAAGGGACATGAGACCATCACTCAGTCCCAGTCTTCAGATGAGTGGGGCCAACTTTCTTCATTTAACAACTCAGCAATGAGATCCATAGAAGGCAATGGTTTCCCAAGCTCTCACCAAAGAGGTAAATAGTAGTGGGGGTGGCGTTGCCGGAGCTGGGGTTCAGTAACTAGAACTGAGGTTTTCCATCACCATGCGCAGTGCCTGATAGGTAGGTTAACCCTCCTGTGTACCCCAGATACCACTGTGTCCATTTAACAATGGGGGAGGCAATATATAACACTGCACGATGACTGGAAACGTGAGCTTTAGAGTTGAAAAGATCAGAATATAAGTTCCAGCTCTGCTGCTTTCAAGCTGTGTGACTTTGGGCAATTACTTCAACACTCTGAGCCTGCATTTCCAATCTAGTCAACGGAGATCATGTCTGCTTAGAGGGTTGTTATGAGGATTAAATAATGTAAAGTGCTCCATAAATGTGAGCTTTCATTATAATTTAATGAGGCAGTTGGGCAGAGAATGCTCCTGTGACATTTTCAAGGTCCTATAATCAGAGAATGGTAAGAACTTGACTTAAAAATCGTTCCCTCAGGGGCTTCCGGGAAGATGGCGGAAGAGTAAGACGCGGAGATCACCTTCCTCCCCACAGATACACCAGAAATACATCTACACGTGGAACAACTCCTACACAACACCTACTGAACGCTGGCAGAAAACCTCAGACCTCCCAAAAGGCAAGAAGCCCCCCACGTACCTGGGTAGGGTAAAAAAAAATAAACAAAAACAGAGACAAAAGGATAGGGACGGGACCTGCACCAGCGCGAGGGAGCTGTGAAGGAGGAGAAGTTTCCACACACTAGAAGCCCCTTCGCGAGTGGAGGCTGCGGGTGGCGGAGGGGGGAAGCTTCGAGGCCGCGGAGGAGAGCACAGCAACAGGGGCGCGGAGGGCAAAGCGGCGAGATTCCCGCACAGAGGATCAGGGCCGACCGGCACTCACCAGTCCAGGAGGCTTGTCTGCTCACCCGCGGCGGGCGGGGCTGGGAGCTGAGGCTCGGGCTTCGGTCGGAGCGCCGGGAGAGGCCTGGGGTTGGCGGCGTGAACACAGCCTGCAGGGCGTTAGTGCGCCGCGGCTAGCCGGGAGGGAGTCCGGGGAAAAGTCTGGAGCTGCCGAAGAGGCAAGAGACTTTTTCTTCCCTCTTTCTTTCCTGGTGCGCGAGGAGAGGGGATTGAGAGCGCTGCTTGAAGGAGCTCCAGAGACGGGCGCGAGCCGCGGCTAAAAGCGCGGAACCCAGAGGCGGGCATGAGACTAAGGCTGCTGCTGCCGCCACCAAGAAGCCTGTGTGCGAGCACAGGTCACTATCCACACCCCCCTTCTGGGGAGCCTGTGCAGCCCGCCACTGCCAGGGCCCGCGGATCCAGGGACTACTTCCCCGGAAGAACGCACGGCGCGCTCCAGGCTGGTGCAACGTCACGGCGGCCTCTGCCGCCGCAGGCCCGCCCCGCCTCCGTGCCCCTCCCTCCCCGCCCCGCCGGCCTGAGTAAGCCAGAGTCCCGGAAGCAGCTGCGCCTTTAACCCCGTCCTGTCTGAGCGAAGAACAGACACCCTCCGGCGACCTACACGCAGAGGCGGGGCCAAATCCAAAGCTGAGCCCCTGGGAGCTGTGCGAACAAAGAAGAGAAAGGGAAATCTCCCCAGCAGCCTCAGAAGCAGCGGATTAAAGCTCCACAATCAACTTGATGTACCTTCATCTGTCGAATACCTCAATACACAACGAATAATCCCAAATTAAGGAGGTGGACTTTGAGAGCAAGATTTATGATTTTCCCCCCTTTACCTCTTTTTGTGAGTGTGTATGTGTATGCTTCTGTGTGAGATTTTGTCTTTATAGCTTTGCTTCCACAATTTGTCCTAGGGTTCTATCCGTCCATTTTTTTGTTTTTAAATGTTTTTTCTCTTAATAATTATTTTTTTATTTTAATAACTTTATTATATTTTATCTTACTTTATTTTACTTTATCTTCTTTCTTTTTTTGCTTCCTTCCCTCCTTTCTTCCTTCCTTCCTCCCTCCCTCCTTCCTCCCTCCCTCCTTTCTTTCTTTCTTTCTTTCCTTCTTTCTTTCTACTTCTACTAATTCTTTCTACTTTTTCTCCCTCTTATTCTGAGCCGTGTGGATGAAAGGATCTTGGTGCTCCAGCCAGGAGTCAGTGCTGTGCCTCTGAGGTGGGAGAGCCAACTTCAGGACACTGGTCCACAAGAGACCTCCCAGCTCCACATAATATCAAACAGAGAAAATCTCCCAGAGATCTCCATCTCAACACCAGCACCCAGCTTCACTCAACGACCAGCAAGCTACAGTGCTGGACATCCTATGCCAAACAACTAGAAAGACAGGAACACAACCCCACCCATTAGCAGAGAGGCTGCCTAAAATCATAATAAGTCCACAGACACCCGAAAACACACCACCAGATGTGGACCTGCCCACCAGAAAGACAAGATCCAGCCTCATCCACCAGAACACAGGCACTAGTCCCCTCCACCAGGAAGCCTACGCAACCCACTGAACCAACTTTAGACACTGGGGACAGACACCAAAAACAACGGGAACTACGAACCTGTTGCCTGCAAAAAGGAGACCCCAAACACAGTAAGATAAGCAAAATGAGAAGACAGAAAAACACACAGCAGATAAAGGAGCAAGATAAAAACCCACCAGACCTAACAAATGAAGAGGAAATAGGCAGTCTACCTGAAAAAGAATTCAGAATAATTATAGTAAAGATGATCCAAAATCTTGGAAATAGAATAGACAAAATGCAAGAAACATTTAACAAGGACCTAGAAGAACTAAAGATGAAACAAACAACGATGAACAATACAATAAATGAAATTAAAAATACTCTAGGGCTTCCCTGGTGGCGCAGTGGTTGAGAGTCCGCCTGCCAATGCAGGGGACGCGGGTTCGTGCCCCGGGAGGATCCCACATGCCACGGAGCGGCAGGGCCCGTGAGCCATGGCCGCTGGGCCTGCGCATCTGGAGCCTGTGCTCTGCAACGGGAGAGGCCACAGCAGTGAGAGGCCCGCATACCGCAAAAAAAAAAAAAAAGATGGGATCAGTAGCAGAATAACTGAGGCAGAAGAACGGATAAGTGACCTGGAAGATAAAATAGTGGAAATAACTACTGCAGAGCAGAATAAAGAAAAAAGAATGAACAGAACTGAGGACAGTCTCAGAGACCTCTGGGACAACGTTAAATGCACCAACATTCGAATTATAGGGGTTCCAGAAGAAGAAGAGAAAAAGAAAGGGACTGAGAAAATATTTGAAGAGATTATAGTTGAAAACTTCCCTAATATGGGAAAGGAAATAGTTAATCAAGTCCAGGAAGCACAGAGAGTCCCATACAGGATAAATCCAAGGAGAAATACGCCAAGACACATATTAATCAAACTGTCAAAAATTAAATACAAAGAAAACATATTAAAGGCAGCAAGGGAAAAACAACAAATAACACACAAGGGAATCCCCATAAGGTTAATAGCTGATCTTTCAGCAGAAACTCTGCAAGCCAGAACGGAATGGCAGGACATATTTAAACTGATGAAGGAGAAAAACCTGCAACCAAGATTATTCTACCCAGCAAGGATCTCATTCAAATTTGATGGAGAAATTAAAACCTTTACAGACAAGCGAAAGCTGAGAGAGTTCAGCACCACCAAACCAGCTTTACAACAACTGCTAAAGGAACTTATCTAGGCAAGAAACACAAGAGAAGGAAAAGACCTACAATAACGAACCCAAAACAATTAAGAAAATGGGAATAGGAACATACATATCGATAATTACCTTAAGAGTAAATGAACTAAATGCTCCCACCAACAGACACAGATTGGCTGAATGGATACAAAAACAAGGCCCATATATTTGCTGTCTACAAGAGACCCACTTCAGACCTAGAGACACATACAGACTGAAAGTAAGGGGATGGAAAAAGATATTTCATGCAAATGGAAAACAAAAGAAAGCTGTAGTAGCAATTCTCATATCAGACAAAATAGACTTTAAAATAAAGACTATTAGAAGAGACAAAGAAGGACACTACATAATGATCAAGGGATCGATCCAAGAAGAAGATATAACAATTGTAAATATTTATACACCCAACATAGGAGCACCTCAATACATAAGGCAAATACTACAGCCATAAAAGGGGAAATCGACAGTAACACATTCATAGTAGGGGACTCTAACACCCCACTTTCACCAATGGACAGAACATCCAAAATGAAAATAAATAAGGAAACACAAGCTTTAAATGATACATTAAACAAGATGGACTTAAGTGATATTTATAGGACATTCCATCCAAAAACAACAGAATACACATTTTTCTCAAGTGCTCATGGAACATTCTCCAGGATAGATCATATCTTGGGTCACAAATCAAGCCTTGGTAAATTTAAGAAAATTGAAATTGTATCAAGTATCTTTTCCGACCACAACGCTATGAGACTAGATATCAATTACAGGAAATGGTCTGTAAAAAATACAAACACATGGAGGCTAAACAATACACTACTTAATAACAAAGTGATCACTGAAGAAATCAAAGAGGAAATAAAAAAATACGTAGAAACAAATGACAATGGAGACATGACGACCCAAAACCTATGGGATGCAGCAAAAGCAGTTCTAAGAGGGAAGTTTATAGCAATACAATCCTACCTTAAGAAACAGGAAACATCTCAAATAAACAACCTAACCTTGCACCTAAAGCAATTAGAGAAAGAAGAACAAAAAACCCCCAAAGTTAGCAGAAGGAAAGAAATCATAAAAATCAGATCAGAAATAAATGAAAAAGAAATGAAGGAAACGATAGCAAAGATCAATAAAACTAAAAGCTGGTTCTTTGAGAAGATAAACAAAATTGATAAACCATTAGCCAGACTCATCAAGAAAAAAAGGGAGAAGACTCAAATCAATAGAATTAGAAATGAAAAAGGAGAAGTAACAACTGACACTGCAGAAATACAAAGGATCATGAGAGATTACTATAAGCAACTCTATGCCAATAAAATGGACAACCTGGAAGAAATGGACAAATTCTTAGATATGCACAACGTTCTGAGACTGAACCAGGAAGAAATAGAAAATATGAACAGACCAATCACAAGCACTGAAATTGAAACTGTGATTAAAAATCTTCCAACAAGCAAAAGCCCAGCCAACAAGCAAAAGCCCAGGACCAGATGGCTTCACAGGCGAATTCTATCAAACATTTAGAGAAGAGCTATCACCTATCCTTCTCAAACTCTTCCAAAATATAGCAGAGGGAGGAACACTCCCCAACTCATTCTACGAGACCACCATCACCCTGATACCAAAACCAGACAAGGATGTCACAAAGAAAGAAAACTACAGGCCAATATCACTGATGAACATAGATGCAAAAATCCTCAACAAAATACTAGCAAACAGAATCCAACAGCACATTAAAAGGATCATACACCATGATCAAGTGGGGTTTATTCCAGGAATGTAAGGATTCTTCAATATACGCAAATCAATCAACGCGATACACCATATTAACAGATTGCAGGAGAAAAACCATATGATCATCTCAACAGATGCAGAGAAAGCTTTCGACAAAATTCAACACCCATTTATGATAAAAACCCTGCAGAAAGTAGGCATAGAGGGAACTTTCCTCAACATAATAAAGGCCATATATGACAAACCCACAGCCAACATCGTCCTCAATGGTGAAAAACTGAAAGCATTTCCACTAAGATCAGGAACAAGACAAGGTTGCCCACTCTCACCACTCTTATTCAACATAGTTTTGGAAGTTTTAGCCATAGCAATCAGAGAGGAAAAGGAAATAAAAGGAATCCAAATCGGAAAAGAAAAAGTAGAGCTGTCACTGTTTGCAGATGACATGATACTATACATAGAGAATCCTAAAGATGCTACCAGAATACTACTAGAGCTAATCAATGAATTTGGTAAAGTAGCAGGATACAAAATTAATGTACAGAAATTTCTGGCATTCCTATACACTAATGTTGAAAAATCTGAAAGTGAAGTCAAGAAAACACTCCCATTTACCATTGCAACAAAAAGAATAAAATATCTAGGAATAAACCTACCTAAGGAGACAAAAGACCTGTATGCAGAAAATTATAAGACACTGATGAAAGAAATTAAAGATGATACAAATAGATGGAGAGATATACCATGTTCTTGGATTGGAAGAATCAATATTGTGAAAATGACTCTACTACCCAAAGCAATCTACAGATTCAATGCAATCCCTATCAAACCACCACTGGCATTTTTCACAGAACTAGAACAAAAAATTTCACAATTTGTTTGGAAACACAAAAGACCCTGAATAGCCAAAGCAATCTTGAGAACGAAAAACGGAGCTGGAGGAATCAGGCTCCCGGACTTCAGACTATACTACAAAGCTACAGTAATCAAGACAGTATGGTATTGGCACAAAAACAGAAAGATAGATCAATGGAACAGGATAGAAAGCCCAGAGATAAACCCATGCACATATGGTCACCTTATCTTTGATAAAGGAGGCAGGAATGTACAGTGGAGAAAGGACAGCCTCTTCAATAAGTGGTGCTGGGAAAACTGGACAGCTACATGTAAAAGTATGAGATTAGATCACTCCCTAACACCATACACAAAAATAAGCTCAAAATGGATTAAAGACCTAAATGTAAGGCCAGAAACTATCAAACTCTTAGAGGAAAACATAGGCAGAACACCCTATGACATAAATCACAGTAAGATCCTTTTTGACCCAACTCCTAGAGAAATGGAAATAAAAACAGAAATAAACAAATGGGACCTAATGAAACTTCAAAGCTTTTGCACAGCAAAGGAAACCATAAACAAGACCAAAAGACAACCCTCAGAATGGGAGAAAATATTTGCAAATGAAGCAACTGACAAAGGATTAATCTCCAAAATCTGCAAGCAGCTCATGCAGCTCAATAACAAAAAAACAAACAACCCAATCCAAAAATGGGCAGAAGACCTAAATAGACATTTCTCCATAGAAGATATACAGACTACCAACAAACACATGAAAGAATGCTCAACATGGTTAATCATTAGGGAAATGCAATCAAAACTACAATGAGATATCATCTCACACCAGTCAGAATGGCCATCATCATAAAATCTACAAACAATAAATGCTGGAGAGGGTGTGGAGAAAAGGGAACACTCCTTCACTGCTGATGGGAATGTAAATTGATACAGCCACTGTGGAGAACAGTATGGAGGTTCCTTAAAAAACTACAAATAGAACTACCATATGACCCAGCAATCCCACTACTGGGCATATACCCTGAGAAAACCATAATTCAAAAAGAGTCATGTACCAAAATGTTCATTGCAGCTCTATTTACAATAGCCTAGAGATGGAAACAACCTAAGTGTCCATCATTGGATGAATGGATAAAGAAGATGTGGCACATATATACAATGGAATATTACTCAGCCATAAAAAGAAACGAAATTGAGCTATTTGTAATGAGGTGGATAGACCTAGAGTCTGTCATACAGAGTGAAGTAAGTCAGAAAGAGAAAGACAAATACCGTATGCTAACACATATATATGGAATTAAAAAAAAAATGTCATGAAGAACCTAGGGGTAAGATGGGAATAAAGACACAGACCTACTAGAGAATGGACTTGAGGAAATGGGGAGGGGGAAGGGTGAGCTGTGACAAAGCGAGAGAGAGGCATGGACATTTATACACTACCAAACGTAAGGTAGATAGCTAGTGGGAAGCAGCCGCATAGCACAGGGAGATCAGCTCGGTGCTTTGTGGCCGCCTGGATGGGTGGGATAGGGAGGTTGGGGGGAGGGAGACGCAAGAGGGAAGAGATATGGGAACATATGTATATGTATAACTGATTCACTTTGCTATAAAGGAGAAACTAACACACCATTGTAAAGCAATTATACTCCAATAAAGATGTAAAAAAAATAAAAAAATAATAAATTGAAAAAAAAATCGTTCCCTCAATCCTGGAACAACACCTACACGTTTTGTTTTGGTTTTTTTCCAGTACAGCCTCTAGCCAAGTTTAGCTGTCCTTATTAAATAGAATGAATTCTTCCTTATGAAAACATGATCATTTTTCCAAGCCTAGATCAAATCACTGTTCTGAAGCTGTATATCCTTGGTGGTATATTAACTGCACGTTTTTCGTTCTCCATAGATAGCTTTGGGGAATTGCACTAAATCATATGTTTTATCTCAGGAAGAAAGTTCACCACGGTCCAGCTGCCCTAGACTGCGCTTGGTTCTTTGGCATATCTCTAATCGTTGTCGCTTTTGACCTATGAAATAAAAAGCAGTGTGCTCTATTGGAAGGAAGTGGCCTATTTCTGGCCTTTGTCCCTTCTCTACATCTGACATGTACTTGGCTTTTCTTGCCTGGATTCCAGGGTTGGGTGCAGAACAGTAAGGGAGGGCATTGCTGATTCGTCATACCTCCCCATCCCCTGTCACCGTGGGTCACTTTGAAGACTGGGCAGCTCTTATCTGTCCATCTACATCCTCCTTTGTGGGTTTTTATGTCCTAACTTCAACACAATGCATTCTGACTGTGCCAGACTTTCCCCATCCGATAATCCCAAGTTTTCTACAAAGATTCCTGATTCCCACTCTGTACCGTCCAAAACACAGGAGGACCATGCAGGCAGGTGGCCTCAGGAGTCAAGTGGCAGTGTCACCTGTATCTGAATCAGTTGAGGTAGATTCCTATCTCGATTTAGTGCCATAGGGAATAAGAGACTCCACACCTCTCATTTTGTGGGAGGACAGGAAAGTAGAAAAGGAGGTAGATTGACTTACCTAAGTTCATACACGCTAGTGACAAGATGGGACAAGAATTTGTGTCTCCTCTCTGCATCAGATATGTATTTTTTAAATCCATGAAGAGGTGCCCTGGGCCATCCCAATACTTTCAACAATTTCCCTCCCAGGCCCTTTCTCATCCATTTAAAATGAGAGGTTGTGGGGTCAGACTCCCTGAAAGTGACTTACATCCAGCCTTACCTGGTGTGGGAAAACGTTCGAGATTCACAAAGCAAACGTGTTTCAGGAGCATCCACGGCAGGCAGACCCCTGTTGGCCCTTTGACATGAGTCAAGTGCAGACTCTCCCAGGCTACTTCCACTAGCCTTCTAGGAGCCCCGACCCTTCCAGAATCTTCACCAAATCTCACTTTACTTGCAGGTAAAGGATTTTCATTTGCCATCAGACTTCGGAAGGGATGGGAATCCCAGAGACTTTGCAAACTGGTGGCAAAACCGGACAAATCCTTCTGGAACATTTTCATGTGATTAGTTCCCCAGGGCACATTTTCCCCTTGTTCTTCCATACTCCCACCCCTCCCCAGGCTCTTCTTTCCCACTGAATTTCTAGTTCCATGTGTGGACTTGAAGGAAAATGCATTCTGTGTGTTCCTGATGGATTTACACTCAATTCCCCAGAAAAGGATGATGTGAGTCCCAGGGAAGCCCAAGCAGGATTTCGAGCCATCCCCCACCCCAGCCTTTCCAGTAGGACATTAAGGAGTTGCAAAGGCCACCCTAGAGGTTAAGCGCGGTTTCCATGTGAGCGTCAAGCCTGGTCAGCATGTTTGCACCATTTCCATCCCACAGGACACTTTGCTGCCCCTAGGAGAGGGAAATTCAAAAGTGGCACAGTGCAGCCTTGCACCTGCTCATTCAAAGTGGCCCCAAGTGGGACTCCATTAATCCAGGAGGGCTCCCTGGAGGAGTCCTGGGCTTCCCTGCATGCTCTCTCTGCCTCTGGTCGGTGCTGTACAGCTGTGTTTCTGTGAAAACAAGGGTGCCAGTAAAGGAGAAAAACACTGTTTACGAGGCTGCCTAGATTGGTGAGTCACATCATTTCAATAGCCCTGAGCTATACACAGCTGACTACTTATGCAAATTCCAGACAGCTTGTTTGAACAAAAGGTTACAGAGTAACATAACCTGGAGCTTTTATTACTAATGAGGCACTCATTTCCATATGAATACAGAAGTGTGTATGTTTTCCCCCTTTTATGGCTTCTCATAATTGTGTCTAATAATATAAAAATAACATCGGGTCTTTCACTCCACACGGCTCAGACATCAGAGGCAGACTCGTGTCATCTACCCGTTAGGAAAACGTGACATCGGGCCCGTCATCCCTCCCTGTTGAGCACAGTTTCAGATGCTCAGCCCAGGTGCCTCTTTGGACTCATGAGAAATTCCATTAACTTTGTTCACTTCTGAGTGCTTGCCACGCTTTAGACTTGTTTTCAAAATTAATAGCATTAGTAGTAATAATAATAATAATAGAACATGATTGTAAAATGGCCATGCTTCATTTTTATTATCAGCGAGGTAAAGCAAATCTGGCACAGATTAATGGCAGCTTTCTACCTGCCAGAGTGATCTCTATTTTGGTGTGATATAGAAATTTAAAACTGAAAGGGAGAGGTTTTTTCTAACATGATATATATTCCCATAAGTGGGCCATAGTGCCACAGTGACCTTAATTTTTTTAGTCTTCTTTGAATTTGTTACAATATTGCTTCTGTTGTATGTTTTGGTTTTTTTTTTTTGGCTTCGAGGCATGTGGAATCCTAGCTCCCCGACCAGGGATCGAACCCGCACCTCCAGCATTGGAAGGCGAAGTCTTAACCACTGGACCACCAGGGAAGTCCTGTGAACTTAATTTTAATGAATAAAATAAATAAGGGAGACAACTGAATATGTAAATAAAAAGAGAAATGACTTGTAGAAACCATAAGAATCAATTAAAACTTCTGAGCTTGTACCAGTATATATTCATTTGCACACACACACACACACACACACACGCACACACACTTATTTTGTTTGAATTAGCCATTGATTGCCAAAGATTTTGGTGAGCACAGAATTTGAAATACAAAATTTAGCACTAAACCTGGCATCTAACCCTCAGATTGGAATTTAGTGAGTAATTTTTCGATCTTAGATATTCTCTCCTTTGAAATGCAAAGACTTGGGTACTTAAGAATCAGTCCTTTAGGGTGGGGGAAATGGGAAGATATTGGTCAAAGGGAACAAAGTTTCAATTACACAGGGTGAATAAGTTCTGGAGATCTAATGTACAGCATGGCATCTACTTGAACTTTGCAAAGAGAGTAGATCTTAAATTTGACCACTGCACGCACACGGAGAATGGTAACTATGTGACGTGATGGGTATCTTTATAAGCCTGATTATGGTAATCATTTCATAATGTATACCTATATCAAATCATCACACTGCACCCCTTAAACATATGCAATTTTTATTTGTGAATTTTACGTCAATAAAGCTGGAAAACAAACAAATTTTTAAAAATGAATCAACCTTTCAGTTGCGATACTTCTGGGAGGCAGTCAGACTTCTACGGGTATTTTTCACCCAATGAATGAGCGATCCGTTGACTCTTGGAGGATGCACTTACCTCAGCTGAGAGCCAGAAGAGGTCTAGTGGTTGGACTGAAGCCACTAGGTCAGGGGAGTAGGAGAGAGAGGTGTGAGACAGAGGAGGGATGTGGGAAGGACCAGGATCCCAGGGTAGGTTTGGACGCAGTGAGAAACGGCAGATGGACAGGAAATCTTTAGAGTGCTTTGCTCAGGGCCTCCTCCTGCATTGCCAGCCCTAGTAATCCCAGTAATCTAGATGTCTTCCCACAGTTCTGAGGAAGGCTGTAGCTCAGAGTTTATGAACATTTCAACACCCCTATCCAACCCAGGACCCCAGTGTGGCCAAGACCATTCATCCAAAAGATGAGAAAAAGAAGGCTTGTTCTCAGCCTCGATATATTGATGTACATGTGGGTGCTGTGATGGTGAATTGTATGTGCAACTCGTCTGGCCGACAGGGGCCCAGATATCTGGTCAAATGTTATTCTGGGTGTTTTTGGAGGAGATGAACATGTGAATCATTAGATGAAGTGAAGCAGATTGCCCTCCCCAACGTGGGCAGGCCTTGTCCAATCCGTTGAAGGCCTGAATAGAAAAAATAGTCTGAGGAAGAAGAATTCTCTCTCTCTGCCCGACAGCCTTCCAGCCACATCACCAGCATTTCCCTGTCTTCGGACTCAAACTGAAACATTGGCCCTTCTTGGGTCTCCAGCCTGTCAGCCTTTGGATTGGAGCTGTACCGTCAGTGTCCAATTTGCTGACTATAGAGCTTGGGGCTGGTCGGTCTCCATATTTGCTTGAGCCTATTCCTTATAATAAATCATATGTGTGTATATATATGATTTATTATAAGGAATATATACAAGGATATTTATCTGTCTCCTATTGCTCCTGGCTCTCTGGAGAACCCTGACAAACACAGGTGTCCAAAAGACAAAAAGGAAGAGTATGTGGTCTTTTTGCATTCAAAACATAGGAACTTGACTGTGTCATTTACAGAAAACTCTCCTCCCCAGCCTTCAGGATTGGACGGTCAGCTCCAGTGCGAAGAGAAAGAAAGAGAACTACAGAAACCTGATACACTGGGAACAGATTTAGAGAATGACATTCTATTTTCCCTCTCAGAAGACCCTCCACAGAGAAGTCTCTTCTTCCCCACCTTTCTCATGGTGTCACTTTTCTGTTACTGAGTGTGCAGAGGGGCGAGAGTCAAAACGGGCGGCCAGCATCCCCCAAGCTGCGGCGCCTGTGAGCAGCCTGGCCACCGGTGGCTGAAAGCTGACCCCGGAGACAGGAAGAAGCTTCATGTCCACGGGGCAGCCTGGTCCTTGGTCAGGCCCTCTTGGGGCTGGGACTCACCCTATCCATTGATTTCACTGGAAGGAGATACACATGCCCAAACAGGCGATTTCCAAAGGAGATGCCGGCAGGGACATCAGTTAGCTTTCGTGCAATGATTTGATTTTCAGTAGAAAGAAAGAGAATGGAAGGAAGGAAGGAAGGAAGGAAGGAAGGAAGGAAGGAAGGAAGGAAGGAAGGACCTGACCTGTTATCCTCAGTCTAACATCACATACATTGATTGATTCAAATGCAGGAAAACAAATTACTGAGGAAGCACTTATTAACTCATTTCTTAATTACCCGTTCACTCTGATTTTTAAAGAATCCAATATAGCAACACCTGTTTGAGAACCAAACAGAGCATGCGATGCTGCGTTTAGGAAAGGCTTTTGGATGAGCTGCCTTATCCCTTCCCAGCCCATTTCAAAGTAAAATGAGGATTTCAGCTTTTTTCTTTTCATTTTTCCGTTCTCCAGCCACCCCATCCTAGACCTTAAACCCAAGGGAGACACCCTTTGCTTTGGCAATCTGAACCCTGTTCAGCAATGGCTGTGTCTGCTGCCAGGACACTTCGTGGCCACCAGCCTTGAGGCCCCAGCTGTGACAAAGTGCACTGTCTCTATGGATCTTAAGCCATTTATGTTTCCCACGACTCTCGGAACACCTGGTTGGGCACCAGAATGAAAGAAAAATGGGGCATTAGTGCTGATCTAATGACCAATGACCTCCTATGACATTCTCTCTAAATCGTTTATTTTAGAGGTGGAAAGAATGAGTCTCAAAGTCATGGGATTTTCTCAGACTTCCACAGCTAGCGAGTGGCAAAGTTAGGACCAGACACCCAGGCTACTGGCTCTCAGCCCTAAGGTTCCCCGACAACACCAAGTGTATGTGTGTCCCCGTGCCCAGGGTTCACTGAGGGAAATGGGCCATGTCTGTGGGGGTAAATGCACGGGGGATTAGTGCGAGCCTCGGGGCTTTTAAAACTCTGGGTAAGAGATTTAAAAGGGCTTGTAAGAGGCCTCTTTACAAGCAAATTAAAGGGGTCTCAGTTTTCAGGGTGAGGATGCAGTGCCAGGGATGGGAGACTTCCATGTCACAAGGACTCAGCTGTACTCCCTGCAGGGGTGCAGGGCACACAGAGTCCTGTCTGCAGAAACTAGAGAAATGTGTGGACACCAGCCACAGGCAGGGGGCTGACCGCTCTTGGACACCCACTCCCCTCCCCGCATTCGGCTCACTGCAGCATCTCCAAGAAATGAAACGGGCTTAAAAGAAATGAGTGTGTGAGCTTAAGGGAAATGTAATCACCGCCTCTCTGTTCCTCTTTTATTGGGCTTTGCACAGAGATTTGTGCCGGCGAGGTTTGAAGCCGGTCCCCTCTCATCCTGAGCGCGGGCAGAGAAAGTAACATCCGTTGAGGCAGGGCGAATGGTGCCAATTAGTGAGATGCTGGTGAGTCCAGAGATTGTTTGTAATCTGTTTGCCCTGCTCCTTTGAGCCCCAGGGATTTGGGCCAACACTTCTCTCCTTGTTAGTATTTCTTTCAATTGCTTGAGACAAGTCCATGAATCAGGCACTACACACATTCAAGTAAGCCCCTGCTCAGTCCTCCAACACCACAAACATAAACACTCATTTGCACATGTGCACACGTGTGCATGCACACACACACACTCATCTTGCATTTGGAGTTGTGAGAGAAGTGAGGGGCAAATTGCTTCCATCTGGACCAGTAGACCAGTGAACCTGGGAGGCACGTTAGCAACCACCAAAAGCATCATTTCCCCCATTTTGTGTTCCTGCGCAAATCTGCACCTATTCGAGGATATCTCTGATCACTGGTTTGGTGTTGTAGGGCAACTCATGCCCCGAGCTTTTCTCTTTGCTTGTTTGTGTTGTTCTATTTGTTTGGTTATCTATTTATTCTGTCTTTAAACCACAGAAGCTCCATGATCATGTCAGGGCTTGGGATGATGTCACCCACCGTGGATGGTGTGTAGCTTAAGTCAAGAGCCAGCACTCACTACCCCGGATATGCCACCTCTGAGCTTGGGAGCTCGACGCAGCCTCCAGCCTACAGGGATGAGATGAAGAGCAAAAACTCAGTCTCTGTCTTCCTCTCTGTCACTGTCTGCCTCCTTCTGTCTCTGCCTTTCTCTTTCTCCCCTGTTAGAATTGGAGATTGTACTCCTGCCTTGACTTCCAGTCAAGTCCAGGGACCCAGCGACCCTTGCTCTGAGTCACACATCTCAAAAACCGCCAAGCAGACCGTGGACTGGTTAGCAGCTGTTGTCACATACCCCAGTGGTGTCACTAATTCACCTGACCCTGCAGGGCTCTGCAGAGGGTCGGCGATGGAAGGCAGGAGGGTTTTCTATGAGAAGGACAAGGACAGCCTTTCCCACAGATGGAGGAGAACAGACCGACCATCATGGACATGTCGCACATAGTCGTTATCAAGATACTCCATGGCTTCAAATGTTACGGCTGAACTGACAGCATTGACCATGAAAAACATTTCACCTGTGCGTGACCTGATACATTAACCTTGCCCAAGGATGAGAAAAACCTCAAGCGAGAAGAAAAGGCTTTCTTAGAATCATTTAGCTGCCATGAAATTAAAAATTATTTAATTAATATAATCTCTGGATTGAAGTAATAGGTTAGACTAAGGGTATTTAGAGCAACATTGTTGTAAGTGGCCAAGAATTGAAGAAAACCGAATCCCTGTCGATAAGGGAGCTTCACTCTAGTCCAGAGCTCTTTTTTTTTTTTTTTTTTTTTTTTGCGGTATGCGGGCCTCTCACTGCTGTGGCCTCTCCCGTTGCGGAGCACAGGCTCCGGACGCGCAGGCTCAGCGGCCATGGCTCACGGGCCCAGCCGCTCCGCGGCACGTGGAATGTTCCCGGACCGGGGCACGAACCCGTGTCCCCTGCATCGGCAGGCGGACTCTCAACCACTGCGCCACCAGGGAAGCCCAGAGCTCTTTTTATTCCCATCAGTGCACAGAAGCCAATTCCTGGCCACTCCTGCAAGACTGTGCCTTTAGCCTTCCTGACTCTGGTGACGCTATTTCCTGTCCAATGAGATGTTTTCTTATTGGTGGACCAGGAGACATAGTCTTGTTTTCTTTTTTTTTATCTCCTTTACATTTTATCCCTCCTTGCTTGCAGGAGTGTGTCCAAGTCTGTGCTTCTTGCCTGGAATTCCTAGTTTAGAATTCCTCTGGGCTGTAAGCCACTTGAGGACAGGACTAACTCTTTCAGCTCCTTATTCTCCAGAGCCGAGTGCCTGACACATAGAAAGGGCTTAAACCTGAGTCATTGGAAGAATAAAGCACCACTGGCGGATGTGTGGACAAATGTGAGTTCAGAAAGACAATGAGTGCAATCTGGTCCATGACCTTGGAGGGGTGAAGGTTCATCCAAGTAGAATGGCCGTCGGATGTTGTCGGGGTGAATCTAGAGCCAGAGTGAGGAGGGGCTAGAGACAGGAGTGAGAGTCATCAGCAGAGGTGAGAGCTGGGGACCTGACGGAGGGACAGGTCCCAGGAGAGAGTGAAGAGAAGGAAGAGACCAAAGGCAGCTCTAGGAGAACCACCACTCTTTCCCCCACAGAAGGACCAGGAGGGGAGCGTGGGGCATGCACAGAGGGCCTGAACCAGACGCAGAGATAACAGTTCTACTAGCTAGGATGTATTGAAGACGTATGTGCTACCTATTGCTACAAGTGCTTTCTGTCTATTCTTGCAGTTAATCCTTTCAATAACTCTCTGTGATATGTCCCCGCTTCACCAATAAAGAAATGAAGCTCAGAGAGTTTAAATAACATGCCCAAGATCACACAGCTAATAAGTGTCCAGCCCCTGGAGCACATCACACCCTCTTCCTTGATATCCTCTGACCTATTTTAGTTACTGAATTAATTTCGATAATCGGTTGATTCCCCTACACACACACCATTTCACTGGATTCACATGCAAAAAAAAAAACAAAAAAAATCATGGTAGATCCCATTTGACCTTCCAGCTATTACTTTCTTTGAGCAAAGCTAAAATCTGGTAATGCAATGGCTACTCGTATCTAAAGGAGAAACAAATACGCTGATCTGTTTCCATTGCATTTGTTTCTAGCTTGGTCATGAGAGTGAAGACTTTCAGGGGACAGGAGACCAACACTCGATTCTTTGAAAGCCCAAGGCCATGAGGAATTGAAACACTCCAGCCAGAGCAGAGACAGGTCAGAGAAGGGGTTCCTCAGGACATAAATCAGGCCATGGTAACTGCCTGGAAATCCTATTCTCTGGGGTTTTCTATTGCCGCTGCTTTCTTTAGAATCTTGATTGCAAGGAGAACAGGGGATATTCCTCAGGCAGGGGCTACGGTATGATTTATCACACATACGTACACATACATATATTTTCTTTGTATCTGGTTCCTGTACAGAGGTTCAAAAACCCCTGGGATTCCCTGATGATAGGCGTATGCACCTTGCTCTCACCCCTCCTTCTACCACCTTAGAAGTCTGTTGGGGTTCACATGAGGGAGCATCAACCATGCCTTCCAGCTCAGGGGGGAGAACTTTTCCTACCAGCATCACCCAAATCCCACGCCCACCTCAGCCTCGGAACTGCCCAGAGCTCCTGCCGCCCCACGTGTGCTCAGACAAAACCCAGAGCTCTTTCTCTCCAGATGTTAGGAACCACTAATTCAGTTCAATTTATGAGAAGGTCTGAATTCTCATCTTATCTGCCAGTACTGATGATTTACAAACTCAGGGAGGATGCTTCTCCCGTCGGTGTCTCATTTCCCACTTTGAAAACTGGAATTTTAGCATAAACTGCTATTAATCCAGAATCTACCCAACCAGAAAATGCGTTACCAAAATGTTTTTTAAAATCGGCAGTCGGGAAGAGCAGTCAGCCATAAGAAGATGGAAGATCAAGCCAAGTTCTGATAAGAAATATTACGAGTGCCTGCTTTTCTAGCTGTTTTTGTTGTTTAACAAAGCAAATTCCCCTCATTCAAAGGGAAGGGGACTGGAGGCAGGAAGTCGATGTGAAAAGAACACAGAAAAAAATAGAGCTAGCCTAAGACAAAGAAAAGCGTTAACAGGCAAGAAGAGAAAAAGTACAGAAGGAAAGAGAGGTTTATAGAAGCACCTTGAAGAAGACGGAATAGGAGTGAAGAAACCAAAGACAAAACGAGTGGTTAGTAACCTAACTGTGCGATAATTAGGTAATAAATAGGTAAATGAGAGCTGGATGTTATATTACGACACAGAGTAAGTATTCCAAGGTGTGGATCACGGAAAGCCAAGAAGAGCAGCTTAAACGAGAAGCATGGACCCTAAAAGAGGGTGAGTATCAGTGTATATTCCAAAAGGGGTGGAATTAGGAGAGTTTTGGTGGAAGACAGAGCTGATGTCCTGTGCACATTCCCTGGCATCAGGGTCCGTGCAGGGATGCTCCTCAGGGAGTTCTCATTTCAAGGTGGTAGTCGGATGTGCACTGACTGGACTTGAACTTGAAGTCCGGAGTCTCCGTCTCTTATTAGCTGTGTGACCTTGGGCAAGTTGCTTACCTTCAGGTTTGGTTTCTGTGTCTTTAAAATAGATATAACAATGCCTACTCCACAGAGCTCTTCTGAAAGCCAAGTCAAACAAAATGTATGAACATATATAACATCATAGGTGGCACACAGAGAACTCAAAACAATGTCAACTCCGTCACATTTGCGTGGGCCTAAATGGACTGCGTTCAGTGCAAGTGACTTTCAGCTAACAATCTCTGGTCTCTGACATGAGCAAAAGATTTCTGTTAGGGAATGTGGTTGATTGCCTGACCATGTGTACCTTCTGAAGGATGATATTAAAAACGGGCAAGTGTAAATTGGTGCAGTCACTATGGAGAACAGAATGGAGGTTCCTTAAAAATTTTAAAATAGAGCTACCATATGATGCAGCAATCCCACTCCTGGGCATATAACCAGAAAAGACGAAAACTCTAATTTGAAAAGATACATGCACCCCAGTGTTCATAGCAGCACTGTTCACAATAGCCAAGACATGGAAACAACCTAAATGTTCATGGACAGATGAATGGATAAAGAAGATGTGTTATATATACATAATGGAATACTACTCAGCCATTAAAAAAAGAATGAAGTAATGCCATTTGCAGCAAATGGATGGACCTAGAGATTATCATACTAAGTGAAGTAAGCCAGAGAAAGACAAATATCACATGATGTGGCTTATATGTGGAATCTAAAAAAAAAAAAGATACAAATGAACTTATATACAAAACAGAAATAGACCCACAGACATAGAAAACAAACTTATGGTTACCAAAGGGGAAGTGGGGGGGGATAATGTAGGAGTTTGGGATTAGCAGATACACACTACTATATATAAAATAGATAACCAACAATAGAAAATTGTATAGCACCAGGAACTATATAACTATATTCAATATCTTGTAATAACCTATCACGGAAAAGAACCTGAAAAAGAATGTATATATATATATATATATATATATATATATATATATATATATGACTGAATCACTTTGCTGTGCACCTGAAACTAACACAATAGAATACTTCAATAAAATTAAAACGGGAACAAATGGATGGATGCAAGGTGCATGTGTTGAAAAAAATATTTAGACCGTGAGACTGCAGAAAAAGTTTGTGAATTTTTTATAAATATAATGGCAAAACATGGTCAAACTCCAAAACGATTTCAAATGTGGCTAAAACAATATGTTTTGGTGAAAGCTTGCTGAAATCCAGTCATCGAATTTCCTGTGAATGCAATTCCTTGTCTCATTGCTACAGGCTCAATTAAATAAAACTCTTGGGGTGTGACAGGCATAACCATCCGGGAACTGGTGTAGTACATATTAACTTGCTTTCTACCAAAGCCAGGTAAACTATAAATGTCCAAAGACATTCTTTTTCTAACCTGTCTCATAATGTATTTATAATTCCAGTGACTTCCAGTGAAATTACAATTTTAAAACCTATATTTTCCTGAAGTAGAACGCTACGTAGAGCTCACTGAAAAATAGGTTTAGTACCTGAAAATGCTTTTTCCATCTTCCTACCTGCCGTTAATAGGCATCATTGATTCAATCTGTATACCCAAATATTATCTAAACTATGAGATTTATGATTACAGAAAATATGACCCAGGAAAGGTGATCAGTCTTAAGACTTGCAATCTTGGTTTAACACAGAACAGGCAATTTTGAAATGTTTTTGATCCTGGAATTCTGTTAGAAGGAAAACAAAAACAATTTGGTACTATTTTGCAAAAGGGAGTTTTCATAAAGAATTTGTAGACTTTCACCATTCATCAGATCTCCAAAATGAATTCAATTTACAGGCATACCTCGTTTTATTGTTCTCCACTTTATTGCCCTTTGCAGATATTTTGGGGTTTGGGGGGTGGTTTGTTTGTTTTTACTAATTGAAGATTTCTGGCAACCCTGCATAGAGCTAGTATATCGGCACCATTTTTCCAAAAACATTTTCTCACTTTGTGTCGCTATCACATTTTGGTAATTCCCTCAATATTTCAAAATTTTCATTATTATTATATATATTATGGTGATAGGTGATCAGTGATCTTTGATGTTACTACTACAACTTGCCGAAGGCTCAGATGATGGTTAGCATTTTTTAGCAATATAATATTTCTAATTAAGTTACGTACATTGTTTTTTAGACATAATGTTACTGCACACAGTAGACTACAGTACAGGGTAAACATAACTTTTATATGCACTGGAAACCAAAAACTCATATGACTCACTTTATTGTGATCCTCACTTTATTGCTGTGGTTTGGAAATGAACATGCAGTAACTCTGAGGTCTGCCTGTGAAGTAGGAATCAATTTCAAGCGATAAAATTTTTAAATATAGCAAGTTTTGGAGAATGTTTTTGTTCTAAGTAATCAGCACGATCATAACCGCAAGCCAATCTCCTACGGTAATATGTTAGTTTGAAAATAGAATTTTTTGCACGACATAAAGCAAAGCAAGGGCAGGTAGAACTATGCATTTTATTCAGTTTTGTTACATAATTGGAAGCCAGCTCACCAGCTACTCTCAGCTGGGAGTTAACATTGATATAATTTCTAACCTGTTCTTCCAAAGTTCAAAGCTGAATATAAATCTATATACTGGAATATTTCCCACATGTAAAGCAAATTTCTTTGAAAATATTGTAGCACATGGGCTTCACTAAATAGCACCATGTAACTTCAGAGCAGGTTAGAAATAAATTCTTTTAAAATGATGTTGAGTTTCGTGTCTTTAAGATATATCCTTATCCTCCTGACTCAAAGATGTACTATCATTAGAAATGGAAATTCATAATGAGAAAGTTTAAAAAATCCCTTGATCTTTTATAATTATATTATTCTTTGTTAAACAACAGAGAACTATGTACTGAACTTATGAAAGCTCTGGGATAATTACATTTTCCAGCAATAAGAATTTTAATTTTTTGAGCCTATGGCATTAGAATATTTAAGTATAACTCTTTTTTTTTTTTTTGCGGTACGCAGGCCTCTCACCGCCGTGGCCCTCTCCCGTTGCAGGGCACAGGCTCTGGACGCGCAGGCCCAGCGGCCATGGCTCACGGGCCCAGCTGCTGGGCGGCATGTGGGATCCTCCCAGACTGGGGCACGAACCCGTGTCCCCTGCATCGGCAGGCGGACTCTCAACCACTGTACCACCAGGGAAGCCAAAGCATAACTCTTACGTTTAGAAGTAGAGTTTGTATTCTGTTTATTTTGGGTTATTTTGTATGTGTTTTTATGTTACTTTTAAGGATTTCTAAGTAATTTTCACACACCTATCATGTATTTTTTTTCTCATTATTACTTTTTGGTGTGTGTCTTACAGGGATGGGATCCCTGTTCCCCTCACCCTTCCCTTGTGTAGATAATGGTTCTAAAGGGTACAGGTGTTCTGCTTTATATCCATTCGTTGAAAGAATAAGTAGAAAAGAATAGGTAGAAAAATGGTGACATTGACCACCTGACCACCTACATGTGGTCAAGGTCACCATTAGCTTAATACAGAGATCTGAGTAAACAGTGGAAACTGTCTTAGTCAGCTCTGGCTGCTATAACAAACTACCACAGACTGGAGAGCTTAAACAACAGTTGTTTCTCACAGTTCTGGAGGCTGGAAGTCCAAGATTAAGATGCCAACAGACTCTGTCATTGGTGAGCATCACTTCCTGACTTGCACATACCCACCTTCTTGCTGTGTCCACACATGGTGGAGAGCTCTCTCTCTCTCTCTTTCTTCTTATAAAGCCACTACTCCCAACACAAGGGCCCCACCCTCATGACCTCATCTAACCCTAATTACCTCCCAAAGGCCCCATCTCCAAATCCCATTACACTGGGGTTAGGGTTTCACTATGAATATTGGGGGGATGTGATTCTGTCCAAAGCAGAAACCAAAGAGGAACCAAAGGGAACCACGGTAAGACCCAATTTCAACAAATGGGTTGCAGAGCATTGATTTGGATTAATTCCAGGGACAAAATGTTGATGTACCTGCAGAAGCTTCCCACACATTCCTCATTGCATTTGCAAGGCTGTGCCGTTCGAGGGGACCAGGTTGGCATGCAGCCCCATATCTGATTTAGGACTCTCCACACAGGCCTGTTCCTGTGCTACAACAGAAGCAGGCACTTGGCGCCTTGGAGCACTGACCAGCTACTCTGCTGAGTCCCATCTGTGGTTTTCTTCATGCACATTGAGATTGCTAGACTTAGTGCCATTGTGGCGGAATGCATGCAAGATGCTACACCAGCCCAGCGGGTGCACCACGGATGCTGTTCACTGCTCCATCTTCTCCATAAGAGGGAACCTGGCCTTCCTTCATCCTGGCCCAGACCCCCTGCCCCTGTGAGTGATGGACAATTTCCTTCTTCAGTCTGGCTGGGGTTGAGAGTGTTCATAGCTAGAAGGAGAGCATCTGGTTGGCATCTGGGCTACTCTCACTACCACTGAAATAAGAGGCAGTATGGTATTTTTGAGACTGATGGAGGCAAACTATTCTACCAACAGCTTAGGTTCAGAAAAAAAATGGGCTTCTTAGGATTGACCAAAGATACAAAGGGATTATTCAATTTGAAAGTCAAATGTCTGATCTGGTTAGAGGAATTGGAAAAAAAAAAAAGAGAGGGAAGAAACTATAATGAGAAAAGAGGGAGGGTGGGAGAGACAAAGGGAAAATGCCTCAAAGTCAATCAGATTTCTAAATGCTTTCGTCATTTGGCTGACAATTGCTAAGGATCAATTATATACATGACATAATCAATACCGGATTTAGAAATCATGTAGAAAAATTAAAGCAAACCCAAACCCTCCCTTTGCAGATGTGGATCAGTCTGTCGCTGCTCCCCAGGGTTTTGTATCCTGATCCCGGCATCTTTCCTGGGCTCCCACCCCGCTCCTCCCCCAGGCCCCTGCAGGACTCCACGGGGTTATTTATGCAGGCTGAATCAAGCTGCTGACTTCAGCCCCGTAAAACAGTGGCCGGGAGCCTGACACCGGGGCCCAGATCTGCCAGCAGTTTTATAAGCCTCGGTAAATGCAGGTGGCTCCTCCCTCTGCCTTTGTGGGGCTTGCACTGCAGCAGTTTGCAGGCTGGCAAGCAGCTATGAGGCTCGCTGAAGGAGGGGCCCACGTGAATGAGGATGTGGCTCAGGCCTGGAAACGCCGCCACTGCTTATTTGATCACACAGAGGCCGCCTGACACCACACAGAGGGAGCGCAGGGTGGCGAGGTCCTGGAGCACCCGCCATCCTCCTCAGACTGGGAAAATTGTAACCACAATTCTCCAAACAGAGAAGCTTAGGAAAGGCAAGTTTATCAACTAAATAAAGGCTGGAGGACACGCCAGTGTCTTGTGATAGCTTCTCCTCTTTTAAGCATCATGAACTCCAAGAAATGTGGTGCCCAGTTTCCTGCAGTAATGGGACCTTGATAAAGACATCACACAGAATCTCAGAGAAGCAGAAATATTCCTGTCTCTGCTCACATTCCAGCCACAATAAACACACACACACATCCCCGCTCTTTCAAGCTGAAATGTTTTGCATGTGGAAGTTGATTATGTTGAATGAGCACATCCGTGTAGCTCTCACCCAGGTTAACTTGTAAGACTGAGCTTCACAGAACCAGTCAGCAGACACAAACCTGCCACTCAGCACATCCGCGTCCAATACAGTGACCCTGCACTAGGCATGGGCTGCTGTGACAGTAGCTAACACAATACAACTTGTGTTATAGTGACCATTTTACCAGCATGATCTCATGTATTCAGTCCACAGAAACACAACTTTATATGGGTTGGAACCTCTATTTTCCTATCTTTTGTGATAGACATTGTGGCTTAGAAAGCTTCAATAATGGCCAAAGTTAGCAAGTGGCAGGAGTTGCTTTGAGTCCATATCCCACAGTTTGTATCAGCTAGCTATTGCCACAAAGGTGCAGCATAACAAATCACCCCAAAACACAATGGCTTCAAAAAACAGCAATTTATTCTCAGGAACATATGGGTGGGCAGGAGGTCCACTGATCTAGCATGAGTGCCGCTGGGGGTAGCTCTGTCCCACGTGACTCTCATCCTTTTCCTGGGACCAGTGAACTGGCCAGAGCACGTTCTTCTGATTATGATGGCAGATGTACACACACACACACGTGAAAATGCACAAGTCTTTGGTCTGGTCTCAGAACTGGCACGGCTGTCTTCCCACTCTACTGGAGAAAAAGTCACAGGGCCAAACCCAGAGCCAAGGAATAAAAAAATCCACATCATACCTTTTATGGGGAGAACTGCAAATCAATCAGGCAAAGAACATGGAAGGGGAAGCAGGGAGAATTGAGGCCAGTACTCAGGATACCTCCTCCGGGCTCTCAGCCTCCACACTGTCTCCCTAGAACTGTGCCTGTAGGGTTAACCTTTCTGGGAGCTTGAGAAACTCATCCTAATGTATATTGTTTAATGTTGGGAGATAAAATATCTTCTCGTTAAGAATGCTGGTATTGGCATGAACAGCAGAAGACTAGCTTCCTCAATCCCAGCTGTCATCCTCTAACTAGGGCACCTTGACCAATTTCCTTAAACTCTCAAAGCTTCATTTTCTTTGTTAATAATCAATGTCATGTGCTTATCCTGGTGGTATCAATGCTTCCTGCTGATTTAGAATTTACAGGTCTGCAAGTGGTCAACGTCTTAGATTTTCTTCAGCAAGTACCCATGATATGGCAATGGATGGGGTAACTTTTTCTGGAAGGGCAAGCTGACAATGAGCTCCTTTACTCAGAAGACCGCCCTCTCCCTCTCCAAGATACAGAGATAATGATGAAGAGGGCTACTCCCTCTCCTGACTTCAAGCAACTACAGATGAGGTTTGCTTCCCCCAACTTGAGCCGTCGGACCCATGTAATGCCTGGGGTGAGTGTGCTCCACAAAGTGAGGTGACGGTAGGCACCGGGGCTGGACCTGGCTCCTCTCTTGCTCTGCAGAAGTAAGGCTGTGCCCAGGTCTGGCCAAGGCAGCTAGAGAAAGGACTGGAGATGAACTGGTCAGTTCACCATCGACCCCCCCATCTTCAAGGTCCTAGCCTAGAAGGTAAAGTAGGGGTCAGCTTTGCAGAGTGGTTAGGTATACGGGCTCTGCAGCCAGAAGGCCTGGTGCAAATCCACGGGATAGGCACAATGTACCTCCCTCACCCACCTTAGATGAGCAGAGTGCCCTGCGCCTGGGAGACACGTGAGACCAAAGGACCGATCCATCCATCAGAAGGGACTTTGCGTTTTAATGAAGGATGGCAAGAACAAGCAGACGTCTAAGTAGGATACGTCATGGTAGTCAAACTTCAGGTGCACCAGAAGCATGGTTGGATGAGGAATGGCTCCTTCTGAGCACTTTTCAAAGTCTTCCAAAGACCTCAGTGGTCCCCAAACTGGAAAGACCAACAGAATCACACAGGGAGCTCTTAGAAAGGCAGCTCCCCGGGGCCAGGTCTTTCCTCGCTGACTTGGAATTTCTGGGGCTCCACATTCTCAGGCGATGCCTGCTGTTGGTCCAGGGACCACAGTTTAGGGACCATGGATGGATGGCCCCTGCCTCCTCTGGCCAAGTATCTCAGGATAACCCTCCCTGCCTGGACCTCTGCTCACTCTCAGCTAGTTCCCTCTCTCTCTGGTACCCACAGCTTATTTTTGTCCTGTCTTCAAGTCACCAGCGTTAAGATTGGAAACTGCGGAAAGGAGACAGGAGGATTTCAGAGTTGTCTCTGAGCATCTAGTTTCCCTGCAATCAGTTCCGTTCCCAGGAACCCACCTCCAACGCTGGCAGAGCTGAAGTCGCTGCAAGCAGCCCACCCCATCCTCATAGAAATGTGTGCGTGGAAGAATCTCTGTCAGTTCCCTGTATTTGATAGAGATGAGAGATGCATTCCTCTGGGTTGCCCTGGGTCATCCATGTGGGCGTTTTATTCACAATTTTTTTTTCGTTAGAAATCTCTCTGAGGTAAAACCTCTCCCGTATATTAATTAGCTGGGACTGAGAACTAGTGACTTTCAGTGAGCCACGTTTAAATATACCTAGAGACAGTTTCGCTGAAATTCCTCTCCTCGCCACATTTTCTAAACAACTCTACAGAGGCACTCTTGTCTTCTGCAGGTTCCTCTTACAATCACTGCTTCCCTGGTGTCGCCTCCACCTTGAAAAATGGAGCTTGATGAATACCTGCCAACAAAGGGCATTTGCTGGGGACTGGCTCCTTGAAGGGACTCTGATGAACAGTGGCAATTATAAAGGCAAAATTAGAAAGGGGGCTGAGGGGGAAGGGCAGAAGAGACGGTAAGACACGAGAGGACGGGATTCTTCCGAAGTCACGTGTGTGTGCGCAGGTGTCTGTGTGTGAGCGTGTGCGTGCTATTTCTGTCACCCCCTTCCTCCACTACGCCAGAAACCCAACAAACTGCTTTATTAGAAAAAATATAACAAATTCAGAACCCTAGGTCCCTGGATTATCATATCCAGATCCCTAAAACTCCTCCTGAATAGCTTGGCATGAAGCCATTATGATTACACACCAAAACCTTACCAGCTTAGTTATAAGGACGCAGGTCATAGAAACAGTTTCCTGGGGAACTCTTACTTCTGATCAACACAGAGATCGTGAAGCTTATTAGAGCAAATTACAGGACATCCGTGCGATGGAATCAGAGCCGCCATAAAGAGCCTGCATCTGGTTACTCTTGGAAGGTGGGATTGTGTGCTCTTTCGCTTTCCTCCTTTCTATCTTTATTTTCTAGACTGCTCAGCAAGGAACTTCCCCATGAAGTGAGCTTCCTTTCTACCCCACCCTGTCTCACGCCCACGTCTATGGTGGGTGGGGAGGAGGTTGTCCTGGTTCCCATAATGCCCTATGATGACATCTACCGTGGCACTCACCAAATTATATTTTAATTACCTACCTATCTACCTATTCAACTTGTCTTGCCCATGAAGCTATGAGATCCTTGAGGTCAGAGATTGTGTCTTACTCATCTGTGTCTTCTAAGCCACTAGCCCTGTGTCTACTACATGGTCATTGCTAAGTATTTGCTGAATGAATGAAAGACCCAGACCATGAACAGTGGTTGTCTCCAGGCGGCGATTTTTATTTATTTCTCTTTGCTTTGTCTTATTCCAAGACTTTTTATGTTGGGAATGGATTACTTCTACAATCAGATAAAAAATATTGCTAATAACTGAGCCACTCCTTCCCTGTAGTTGATCTAAGTAAAGAAAACAAGTTGACTAATTAAATCAATGAACATTTTTTTGCTTGGCGCCTATTATATGCTCTATGTGTGTAGATCTTTGCTGTATTTAAAGAGTCTCCCACTTAAAATACTTTAAGCTTCTTAACCGAATATATTCCCATTTAGAATTTCTCTATATGTCACTCTACTTTAGAGTTGAAAAGTTTGTGTAGAGTGAACCGCTGTATGACCCCATCCGTAGTTTAAGATACACAGGTGGATGGCTGTAAGGAAAATAGGCTTTTTGCCTCCATGAACTGGGATGAGTGGAATGCACTTTTAAAATACATGCACCTACTTGCCTAAGTCTTAAAATCCTCTTATTTCCAGCTCATGTAAACCCCTGTAGGGAAGTGACGTTTTTGTCTCTTAACAAAGGACAGTCCTAGGAGATGAGTTTTTTTGTATACGGAGAGGAACAAATTGTCCTGACTTGAGGGTCCATCCATCTTACAGGTGGAAGGCAGGAGGGGATGCTAATGAGAGTCAGAGTTTGGGGCAGTCTGACTGAAGCCACTTCCTAAGCCAGAGTGACAGAGCAATGACAAAGCAGGGAAACAGGAAGCCTGGGGTCTCCAGCTCCTTTCTCAACTTCTTCAATGACATCTGAGAAAGAAAGCAACCCCTCCCCATGTCTCCCCTTTCCCACCACATCTGGGAACTAATGTGACCTTACATCTTGGCCTCAGTGTTAATCACGAGGTGACCTGATGCTTCCTGCCCAGCCATGTGCTCTCCCATTGGACTTAAATAATCTCAGAACATCTACCCAGAACTCGTCACACAAGACACCCAACCCCCCCCCGCCAATCTTTTCAAACAAGTCACTGCTACGTCATGACCAGTTCTAGCTTTATTGTGGCTTTAATCTGCCCTCTCTGTAGGTAAGATCTTTTGAGATACCCACTCACAGAGCTGACCCTGCTTTCCAACAAAATCCAGGCTGGAGTAAACCTTGCTTCCTTAGATCCTTGCCCAAATCACACAACAGGATCCCAAATTCTATAACGGATTCTTTCAAACACTCTCTTATACTGAGACACCCTGGTTCCCCACGGTGTGGTCTCTCTCGCTGCAGCCAGTAATAAACCCCCCTTGTCCAAGTACAGGTGTGTTCCTGGGGGCCTTCAACTGGGGGGCTTGACATGTCTTCAGTATCCAGTTGATGCTTTTGAAGAAGAGTTAAGCACTGTTCGAAGAACGTGGCTGCTTACTTTTGTTTACTGACTACCGAGTACTTTGTCCAGAATCCCTGGGTATCTTGGGTTACACAAGCAATCAGTGTCACCGAGAAACTCCTCCCTTTGCGCTGTTTGTAGTGGTCTCTCAGTCAAACGTGTGTCAAATGTGATCTCCCACATCACCAGCCCGAAATCCTGAATTGGTGAGCAAGTATTTACTGGGCATCTACAGAACAAGCTCTGGGTTAAAGCTTATGGGGGGAAAGCTTTGTCTCTCTAAATTTTTTAAAAATCCACCAAATACTTTATGTGGCGTGGATACAGCACGTTTCTCGTGTGCCCTCTGGAAGCTTACACCTGTGGGGAATACAAGACAAGCACATTCCAATGAGCGTGGGGCTACGAACCAGCTATGACATCCATCAACTCTGTCTAATCATGGAATTGGCAGGTTGCATTAACAAAGGGGTAATTGTTTATTAATGGTTACTAGAAACCTGGGGTTTCCCCCACATGATTTCAAAACACACGGGGCCATTTATTTTAAGTGGTTTCTAGACATTGATAGACTGAATATTCTTTCATGCTGGCAAAGGTGTCAATGCCGCGATGTTAACCAGGGCAACGATACAAAGTATACGATCATGGTACAGCCTGAGAACATCTCCAGACAACTGTCCACATGAAGGAAACACCAAGGGGATAGAAAAACCATCTGGTCTCTATAGCGAACAGCTTGTAGAGAAAAAAAATTAAATCTCACAACAAAAATCTGGCAGATGATAAACACATAATTTGTACGTTCATCAGGCAGTTGCTATAGACCAAGATCAATACACAAAGAAAAGGTGCTGTCAGACTCCAGCACCTCTGGCTGGAATGAATATGAGCAGAAGAAACTCGAAATTGAAGCTGATTATAGTTATACTGCCCCAAACACACTACTCACAAGAAAGCTATTTGTTTTCCTTACAGATGATGGGAAATCCAAACAGAATAAAACGATACAGAATATTGCAAGACAAAGCCTTTCTGTGGGCATTTCTAGCTCATTTTGGAAACAAAACGTAATGGTATTCCCGTGAGAAAAATCTGTTCTCCCATGATGGCCAAGGCAGTTTTGCAGATTTGAAGGTAACACCCAATCCGAAGATGATTGCAACCCAAGCCCTTCAGTGGAATAAATGAAACTTCCAAGAAACCCCCAGTTCATCAGCACAGATACGTCTTCCCTGGATGTTTCTACTGGCTTTGTCTCTCTTGGTTCACCCTGTGGGCAGCCCCAGGCTATGTTTAGCTTATAGTTTGACTTCAACAAACTCAGCGTCATCCTGAGCCTTAATTGGGCTCAAGACACCCTACAACCAAGCAGCTTTGCTTGGGTGTGTCTAACAGATGTGCACCCAGGTCATGGGGCTTCTCAGAAAACAGAACTGAAACTGAGCTCAGGCTTGGCCTGCTTCAGCTCAACGACTTCAACACGGCCAAGTCATTTTTCATCTGATTTCCATCTGTCTCTGTACAGCAATGATCTGAGGAGCTGGCAACGGAAGATCATAATAACTCTACTGAATAGGGCATCTTAAGTTTTTCAAAGTCCTTCTAAAGCCATTCAATGTATATTTGTGGGTGTAATTATCTCACCCAAAATACAGCCTCCCTTTTCCCTCTGCTCCCTGATCCCATCACACAGAGGTAACCACTGTTACCAGCTTTGTATGAATCTTTCTATGCTCAACACTTTTTTTTTTTTTTTGTGGTATGTGGGCCTCTCACTGTTGTGGCCTCTCCCGTTGTGGAGCACAGGCTCCGGATGCGCAGGCTCAGCGGCCATGGCTCATGGGCCCAGCCGCTCCGCAGCATGTGGGATCCTCCCAGACCGGGGCACGAACCCATGTCCCCTGCATCGGCAGGCAGACTCTCAACCACTGCGCCACCAGGGAAGCCCAACGCTTATTTTTTCAAAACGAAAGTTGTCTCACATTTTTCATCACTTTCTGCAACTTGCTATTTTACTCTATGACTCAGAATCTGTTTGTCCCTGTGACTTGTTAATTGGCTGTAGAATGTTGGTATGAAGGTAAGAAGATATCCTCATTTATCCATAAATTCCCCTCATTCCTTCCAATGACAATGTTGCAATAAATATCTTTGAACATGAAAAAATTACAATGTCCTGGCAAGCTTGCAAACTTTTCTTACCTCTAAGCTTTTAGTATAACGTAGGTGGTTTCACGCCTCTAAGGCTCTTGTCTCCCCCCAAACATAACCCCATGAAGACCCTGCAGTTAATAAAATGAGCTTGGGAACAACTTTTCATGAGATGGCATTTCTTTCCTCTTAGTTTCAAATGCAAGAGTTATAGACATTTAAAAAAAATGCCTTTCTGTCTTTTACTCCCACATTTAACTGAGCACCAAGTCCTGCCATTTCTCGCTTTTTAAACATTCCTTAAATGAACCCACTCTTTTTCCATCTCCCATCCCAGTCAACTACACTCTTATGATCTGGATTACTGTAACCACCTCCCAGTTAACCCCTCTTATTGCCCCTTAATCCATGGTCTTTCTGTGAAACCAGGAAAAGGCAACAGAATCAGTGAGCATTTAGTCAGATTCAGACACATTCAAGAACCAGTGAAATCTGCTATGGTCTGGCCACTGAGAGGTCCTGTCCTCAAAAAACTCACTATTATAAATGTGACCAAAGATATTTGATAGAACTGGAAAACTGGTATAATGGAAAAGGGTATATGTTCTTTCAGAATCTGTTCCAAAAGAACAATTAGTTGCCTGCTAATTGCCTACCAAGTGCATCTCTCCAAGATTTTGGTTCCCACGAGGACACAGACCAAGCTTTCTTCACTCTCTTTACCTTCATTTTCCATCCCCACCGTCTCACCTCCTCTTACCCGCACCAGGAGAAGAAAACCTTTTATTGATGTTGTGCTTGGCCACCGTAGGCAGAGTCGCCATGAAATTCACCAAGCTTATGCTTCCGGGCCCCTCATTTACTGTGTCCATGTTCAAGGTCCTGTACCTAATTTTAAGTTAATAATTTTTGTCTTTTTCTTAAAGAGGGCTCCCCAAATTCTGTAAACCCCAGGCCCCACAAACCTGGGTTCTTCCTTGTTGGCCACGGAACAGCTTCACCAAGTTACCCTCAGTTTGCTGCGTCCTCGCCCTCTCTACCATCGTCCCTCTGCTGTCTGCTTCACGTCATTCCACAGCCTAACCTCCTACAGATCAGCGCTCCTGAGATTTTCCCCACATGCATCCCATTTGTTCCTTCTTTTTTTCTCCTCTACACACATCTAACCTCTCTGCTTACCCCTCTGCACCAGAACTTGGTCTTCCCTGCTTTCTCTAACGTTTGCCAACTTAGTATTCCTGGCAGAATTCACGTACATCCTGTTCACTTGTTCTTCCAACTCACTGATAAAGATTTTTAATAAACTCAGTAACCCTTGGGGCATCTGCTAAACACTTTCCAGCAACTAGATCTGCTGCCACTTATTTATCAGTTCCATTACCTTTGGTTTCTGGGTTTGGAGCCAGTTTTCAATCTGCGTCGGAATTCTCCTATTCCAGCCAATTTGAACTTGTTTTGCAAGTCAAATTTCATGAGACGTTTTTATCAAGTGCTTTAGTAAGGTCCAAATAAGTAACATCTGTTATGTTCCTCTTAACCATTCATTCGGGTGATATGTTCGTGTGTGTGTATGTGTGTTCACATACACATTTGTTTTCAAGAAACAAGCTATTAAGTGTGTCTGGCAGTATCAGTCCCTACGAAAACCACGCTGCAATTGGTCCCAGGTTTCATTATTATTCTCTGGTTTGGTGCTAGTTAGTTTCCATCCGTTAGATTTTTCCCTCCTCTTGATAGATGTCTTATACTATAAACAATTATTTTAGCTGAACGATGAGGGTGAGCTTATAGGACTGTATTTCACAAGTTGCCTTTTCCTTCATCTGAGGACCTCAGGGGTTTGCTCTGCTCCCAGCTGCTTCTAATCAAAGTTAATTCCTTCACCCGGGCTCCAAGTGCTGGCCCCCTTCCTTCCACGGAGTAAGATGACTCAGGGTACTAGCGAACCAAGCAGACTCTCAATCCCTCCACTTCCCCACAGCTCGCGCCAGCCTCCCGAAGGTAAATTTACCTGTTTTACATGCAACTCACAGTCTCCTCTGCCCATCTCTCTTCATAGCCTGTGGGTCAGTATTTTCCAGAATAGGACCAGTTCCCTATGCGATAAAGCCTCTCTCCTTAACCAGACTTTGGTCAGGCCCCTCGTGCTCTTTTCCCAAATATGCCTCCGCCTTTGCAGACTGCACAGCAGCCCAGTTTTACCATGAAGCCTGATAAGTCCGTTCAGAAAGAGTCCTCCACCCTCCATATCAGATCAAATTCTTGATCAGATATCTCACCACCCTGGGCTGACTTCAGCAAGAATCCTGTGGTCTGTTTAGCCAGCATCTCCCCTCTTACCCCTGATCCCTCCTCATCATAGTTTTTCATCCACGGACACGCACCCTGCTCCTTGGCTATAAATCCCCAATTGTCCTTGTTGTACTTGGAATTGAGCCTGGTTCTATACTGAGGTCTCTTTTCCCCTATTGTCGTAGTTTCTGGGTAAAATCTGTTTTTACTGCTTTACCATCCAGCTCTGGTTCCTTTGCCATACCTCCTCCCCAACTCCAGGGAACGAGACCTGGAGGTGGAGTTAATTCGTGTAAAATCCTCAGGCTCTTGTGATGCTGCTAGGATGGGTTCATGCTAGCCCAGAGGCTTCGTGAAGGAGTGGCAATGAGGAAAAGAGAAAGAGAACGGAGGCTGGAAAGAATATTCCAGACTGAAGATAACTTATACTAGTAGTGATTTGTCGAAGATAGAAGGAGAAGATTTGGCAACATAGAGATTGTATGCCACTATGGAAAACAGTATGGAGGTTCCTCAAAAAACAGAAAATAGAGTTGCCCTGTGATCTAGTAATCCCACTCCTGGGCATATATCCGGGCAAAACTATAATTCAAGAAGATACACACCCCCCTATGTTTGTAGCCTCACTATTTACAATAGGCAGGACGTGGAAGCAACCTAAATGTCCATCAGCAGAAGAATGAATAAAGAAGATATGGTACATATATACAATGGAATATTACTCAGACATAAAACAATGAAATAATGCCATTTGCAGCAACATGGGTGGACCTAGAGATTATCATACTAAGCAAAGTAAGACAGAAAGAGAAAGACAGATACTACATGATATCGCTTATGTGCAGAATCTAAAATATGACACAAATGAACTTATTCATGAAGGAGAAACAGACTCACAGACATAGAGAACAGACTTGTGGTTGCCAAGGGGGAAGGGGGTGGGGGAGGGATGGTTTGGGAGTTTGGGATGAGCAGACGCAAACTAGTATATATAGGATGGATAAACAAGGTCCTACTGTCTAGCACAGGGAACTATATTCAATATCCTGTGATAAACCATCATCGATAAGAATGTGAAAAGGAGAGTGTATGTACGTATAACTGAATCCCTTTGCTGTACAGCAGAAATTAACACAACATTGTAAATCAACTCTACTTCAATAAAATAAAAAATAGAGATGGCATGAGGTGAACACGTAAAGGTCAAGAGAGCTTCAGAGAAATAAAGATCTGCTAAGAACGGTCTGTAATGGGGACAACCAGTCTGTGGTCTGCAAGGTGGAGGTGCTCTGAAAGGGGAAAGCGGTAAGCTTCTTTCTCTCCATTCATCCTACCCCCGAGCTCACAGGAGACGGTGAGCACCCCAATTATCCCCTACAGAGAATGAAAGTCCGGGATCTTGGAGAAGATAGGCTGCCTCTCCCAGTTCCACTTCCTGCATTTCCACGAGGGTGACATGGAGGAAATAAGAGGATCACGGGGTCAACGTGTTTGCGTTCCGCTATGCTTTCAAGTCCTAGAGTCACAAGGTTCATTTCCTGACCCGTTTCTGACACAGCATTGAGGACATCCTGTCCTTCACAAACACATCCAAAAATAAACCCCGACGCTCCAGGAATCGGGTCCTTCTTAGGTTCTGAAATCTGTTCTTTAAAACCACAGACAGACTGTCGTTACTCAGACCGGTGGCTCCCGAGCGACCGTTGTTACTATGAAGAATGACCCTGACGGTAATCTGTGAGTGTCTAAGGGAAAAATTCATAATACATTTGATGGTTGGCGGTCAGCACCTGGGTTCCATTTTTCTGGTTAAATGTTAAAATGAGCATCATGACATTCTACGTGAGAGTGTAATTACTAATATTAGGGCCGTTTGAATATCCCTACACCTTGATGTTGAAGACTCTTCACGACCATTCAAATGCTATCCTCTCAGGTGTCAGCTTCTGTGTATGTTGGGAGTGACATGTCAGGCTCTGTGTTAGGCGGTAGGGAGGGTATCATCTGCCTTGAACTGACCTCTCCACTTTGACCCACCCCATCTCCCTCTTGCTTTCCGTTCTGCACCTCCCCACCTTCCACGCCTACCACCATTACCTCCCTGGTGAAAAAATAAAAATAAGCTCACATACTGCGGAAGGAAAAACTTGTGTGGCCATTCATCAGGCTGGAATAACAGACACAGCCAGCTGCAAAGTTGACAGGAAACACTATTTTTCCCAAGGACATACTGTAACCCTAATGAGTCATAAGAGCCGCGTCTTGGAGTGACTCACTGAGAATCTTTGTTCTCTAAAATCCTAGACAGGCAGAACCTCCCTCTGCTGGAAATCATTTCAGGAAGAGTGAAACCTCCCACTTTTGCCTGGAAAACCTGGTTACTCTTGGACGTAGGCAAGCAGCGGCGATTTACCAGCCAGGTGTGGGACTTCAGATAAAAGGCTTCCAGGCGCCACGTTCTTTATCTACCTTAACTTTATTGTTTCCACGGAAACACTTTTCGGTCTAGACCTGATATTGGTCTGCACACGACACTACTTTGCCTATCAAAACACCGCTTCATTCAAATTTCATCCAGACTCCTCAGAGTCCTAAATGCTTCTGTTTTTTTCTTCCTTTGGCAAGACGCCCACTGAGGCAACCTGCTCACTCATTGCCTTGGTCAGTAAACCCGGATGTGTCAGGCTATCAGCTTCTTCCTGGTGATCTTAAGCTCCCTGGGCTAGGACAGCGAACGCCTAATGTTTATTCTGCCACGAACAGAGTGAATTTCCCCAACGGTTGGCAGAACAGCTACAAGATCCATCAGGTATACTTCTGTATGGTTCTCTTTTTCTCAAAGTATTTAGAAGCTAGAACTTCTACCTTTATTAGGGATATTAATACACAAAATAGGGTGTTTGAATTAGACAAATCTTGCACTCAGGGAGTCAATAGAAGTCAATACTTTCATGTAAATTTGGAAATAATTACCTTAGACCAGCAATCACAGGAATTTTCTGCAAAGGGGCAGGTATAAATATCCGAGGATTGATCACAGTTAGTTAACTCTGCTGTGTCGCACAAAAGCAGCTGTGGGCAATGCATAAATGAATGAGCACGGATGTGTTCCATTAAAACTTTATTAACCACAACAGGCAGTGGGCCAGATTGGACTCAAGGGCTTTCTGACCTGTGCCCTAGACCATGAGGATAACATAGAATCAGTGTTGGTGACCTGGCTAATTGTCTTCTGCATTGAGGTGTATGTCAAGTATTACTTGACAGCTTAGAGGAGGACAATTGAGTTCTGAAGGACTTTGTGAATCCCCTAAAGAAGACATATTCCTGATCAATGGTACTGATGAAGGACCATAAGAGTTCATGAATATTTGGTACCAGTACTGTTCCTGGTACTTCACATAGAAAGGCAAATCCTCACAGCACTGCCAGGCAGGTGTTTAAATCCCCATTTTATATGTAGGGAAATCTGAGGCTCAGTATAATTATGCATCTTTCCCGGAGTCATTAAACTATGAAATGATGATGCCATGTGCCCTGTAAGCACACCTTAGAAAGATACTAACCTTCCTGGGGTGGGATAGCAAGGAACCGCTGAAGAGGAATTATAAAGTTAAGGTTCATAGTAAATGAACATCCTTAGATTGGAAGGAACCTCTAAATCTCCCATAATTAAAAGCCCAGCCTTTGGGGGAAAACCACACCTGAGCCATTAGGAGTGATGGTGTGAAGAGGGCAGGTAAAGGGGACAAGGGCGGAATTCAGCTCTCCTGGCCCTCAGCCCTTCCTTCTGACCACTGAAGTGAATTTCCCCTTCAACCACAGGATAAAAAATAATTGGATTTCTCTACGTCTTATGAATGTGTAACTTGCAATTCAAAAGAATCTTCATTCTGAAGTGTGTTTAACTTCATCCTCATCTGACCCAGGGGGATTAAAATGAAATAACTAAAAGCAGAACAATGCTGGGGCTGGGCTCTTATGGTCCCCCAGTGCACCTGCTTCCTCCCTGCGCTGTAATTGCGCTGCTGCAGCAGATAAAGGGGCCGGGAGTGCTGCTGCGGAGCCCGGCTGAATACAAAACGCAGTCTCCTCTCCGCCTCCCCTCCCACAATTAATCTTTTCTGCTTTCCGCAGGAACCATCCTCTGCATTGTTCAGCATTTGGGTGGGACTTTCCCTTTTGTTATCACCATCGCTGTCTTTGTTTTTGGAAAAGAAGAAAAAACAAAAAAAAACCCATCCATGGCACATGGACCCTACGTGTGAGGGCAGCTAAGCTTCGAATACAGCACATCCCATGTAAAATTCATGTCTCTCTCTCCCTCTGTCAAGTGGAACCTCGTTCCTATCCCTAAAGAACTTAGGGAAAACAAAGCCAAAATCTTAGGAAAAGCAAAATTTTTCTAAGATTATAATCCCACTATTTTTACTTATTAATACCTAAGGTCACCTTCTAATGAGCAGACTACTTAAAAAAAAAAACACCAAAAACATCATGTGAATGTAGATTTTCCCTTTAATGCGCTGAAAGAAACCAATATTTCTGAACTCCTTTACCCTTCACTGATGTAGTTGCCATGGAAACCATAACATTACGCCAGGCAGTTACTTCCACATTACATAATATTATCTAATGCTTAGTTACTCTTGAACAAATGTGTTTATTCAGTAGCTTTTTGTCCATGTAATCAACCACATCTGCTTTGATTTGATTAAACAAGGAGCCGGGGCAAAAATCATCTATTGCAATGCACTTTGTGCCTGTTACTCATCCAGAAAATGACATGCTCTGATTTGCCAGAGAGACTGTATGTGAATTTGTGGGAAGAGGGTCTGGTGCTGCTGACACAGTATGTGGTTATGGATTAAAGTAATTAAGATGAAAAGGATATGAAGTTAGAAACTAGAGCAGAAACATTGAAGATGAAATTCCAATAGTTTTGAATGGTTTGTTTTTTTTTTTACAAAGGTAGGAGACAGCTCAGATTCTTAGGAAGTCTGTATGTATTGGTAAGGTAACTTAGGGGGAAAAAAATTTTGCTAGTAAAACTCTTGTTCCAGTGAGGAACATTATTCCCCAGGTTAGCAGTGCATTGATACATGGTTATTATTGATTCACATGTTATTTGTGAGACCATAACTGACAACCGATTCTCAATTACCCAGTTAGTTATGGCATCAGACAGTCTCTTTCTCTTCTGACTCATTTTACACATACTTTTGGTTATTTCTTAATGAGTGACAATAATAGCATACCCAGACATAAATAGTATTTGTCGAGATGAAATTCTTTAAGAAGTATTGAAACTTGCTTTTGCCCATAGGCGGGGTCTACTGTTTCCATACACAGCAAGATCTAGAGGAATTTATTCTCCTGCGTCTTCCCTTCCCTCTTCCCTTCCTCCTTTCTTTCTTTTTTTCTTTCTCTCTTCCTTTCTTTCTTTCTCTCTCTCTTTTCATCTGCCTGTCTTTCTAAAATACTTAGCACTTTAGATAGATGTTAAAAAGATTTATTGAGAGGGCTTCCCTGGTGGCGCAGTGGTTGAGAGTCCGCCTGCCGATGCAGGGGACGCGGGTTCGTGCCCCGGTCCGGGAAGATCCCGCATGCCGCGGAGCGGCTGGGCCCGTGAGCCATGGCTGCTGAGCCTGTGTGTCCGGAGCCTGTGCTCCGCAACGGGAGAGGCCACAACAGTGAGAGGACCACGTACCGCAAAAAAAAAAAAAAAAAAAGATTTATTGAGAAATGAATTGAATCCCTTCCCTGGCTTTTCAAAACCACGTTACTAAATATTTGTATAACTATATAACCTATTTAGTGAGTTTCCAATGTCCTCTTTAAGTATATTTTTATTAAAGACACAGTGACAACGTGCATGATTATTTTAGAAAAAAAAAGATAGTTAAGCTAAAAGTCCGTTAAAACGACTCAGAACTCTCACCACCCCAAAATAACAACTTGTGCCGTTTCTATGCAAATGGAAATAGCATTTAATTAGAGTTTCTAAAAGAATACCTCTAGTTCTGCTTTGCTCTGTAACGCCGTTCTTCCTGTATTTTCTTCTGTCTGTTGATTCTCTTCTGTTCTGCGCTGGCATGCCACTTTATTTCAGCACCCTAATTTTTTTTGCATGTAATCTTTAGTCTTTGCACCTGCAAAAGCTTAAAGTTGACTTTCCCTACTATTCTAGAGGCTTCATTTCCCTGGGATAGTCTCTCTCTCTTTTCTCTTTCCCACCTACTCTGAGCTGGCGAGCATGACCCACACAGCTTCCTTTGTCTGTTCTATTCTTCCTTCCTCACTCCCTGGGCACCCTTCCCTCCTACCCCACTCACCTCTCAATAGAAGACTCAGTTCAGGCATCAAATCCTGAATAAAGGCCCCACTTCCCGACATCCCTCCTCCCCCAGCTTCCAGCTGGATTTCCCCCTTCTTGATCCACACACTCTGGCTTGTGTATATTTCCATCACAGCACCTATAAAATATTAATTTCTCACTTGTTGGTCAGTCTCTCTCCATCCACGTATGGAACAAGTATTTACAGGGCCCTACTGTGCATCCGTCTCGGCCAATGTGTCAAGAGAGGTGAACGAGACCAAGAGGGTCCAGCGCCTGCAGGAATTTATAGCCCTGCGGCTTGAACCTCTTTGTCTTCTCGGTGCCCAGTGAAATGGCTGACCCACAGACACTGACTAACTGCTTGTTGAATTGTTTTTTTCTAAACGTCCATTTTCATGACATGGTATCACTTAAACTTTACAAAAATAGAAAATATAGATTAACAGGAAAAACCCCACAACTGACCCACACTTTCAAGAGCCAGAAATGAACACTGTCACACTTTTTTTTTTTTTTTAAGATGTTGGGAGTAGGAGTTTATTAATTAATTAATTTATTTTTGCTGTGTTGGGTCTTCGTTTCTGTGCGAGGGCTTTCTCTAGTTGTGGCAAGCGGGGGCCACTCTTCATCGCGGTGTGCGGGCCTCTCACTATCGCGGCCTCTCTTGTTGCAGAGCACAGGCTCCAGACGCGCAGGCTCAGTAGCCGTGGCGCACGGGCCTAGTTGCTCCGCGGACCAGGGCGCGAACCCGTGTCCCCTGCCTTAGCAGGCAGATTCTCAACCACTGCGTCACCAGGGAAGCCCCTGCCACATTCTTATCTATGTGTTTTCCAAACAAAATTTTCCTTGATGTTAATGAAAATCTTCTTTACAAAAATGGGGTCACATGACAGGTGCTTTTTGTTCTTGAAATGGCCATAGGCATGGCCATCAGCAGTGGCTTCATGTAGGGATAAATGTTTCTAAATGAGGGGATACTCCAGTGGGTGAGTGGATTCTTTAGCCGCTCTGCCTTGGGTCCGGCTCTGTGTATTTTCTGGAACTACACTACAGTGAACTCGTGACTGACTTTTCCCACTCATCCGGAAACAAGAGCAAGAAAGGACATAGGAACTGGATTCCCTGAACACAGAGGGCTCAATTTCAAAAACAACAGACCAGGATTCGTTGTGCCTTGTCTGTGGTTTCTAATCTAAAATTTCCATTGGCAGTAACTCTCAGGCATCTTGAGGGTCTAATACATGAATCCCTTTATTCGGGTACCTGATTTTGTACTCGGAAGATCTGTGTACGAACAAATCTCAGAATGTAGAATCTGGACTCAGAAGACCGTGGCTTTCGAGTGCTCGTCCTGCTACTGAGGAAACTTCAGACGATTTACAAAATCTCTCTTCTAAGTCTCAGTTTCCTCTTCTGTAAAATGAGAGCGATAATAGAGGATCAATTGAGGTACACACATATATAAAACCCTTAGCCTAATGCTGGCAAATCCCCCCCCCCACACAACTCAAATACACAAAGATCACACGCTTAACTTTTGGAAAACACATAGTTCGTTTCCCCCTAAAGAAATGCAATATTAATCGTGTTTAAGCTTTGTGTGGTCCCCCTCCACATCTTCTAATAAAATGTTTTCCACTGGCTTGATATCTAATCACCTTATTCTTTTTGATGCTGTAATTTACTTGTGCAATATTCACTGCACTTAGAATTTTCATAGTATCCATTTTGCCTTTGTTCAGTCATATAATTATATAAGAGAAATGCTTCTACTTCTTTGACACTTCTGTGACAAGTTTTATTTGGGGAGTGAAATGGAAACTATTTCATAAAATGGAATTTCATGTGGAGAATTGCAAAGTAAGACCGTAAAAGTAGTGGATATTATCATCATTATTATTATTTTTGGTAGTGCCGCACGGCCCACAGGATTCTAGTTCTCCAACCAGGGATCGAACCCGGGCCCTCTGCAGTGAAAGCCCAGAGTCCCAACCACTGGACCCCCAGGGAATTCCCAAGTAGTCGATATTATTATCACCATGCTAGCTCCCTTTGATTGTTCAGAATTTTGCAATGGAGGTCAGTTGGGAAACAGATTATATGCAATGAATGACAGCATGGAGACCACTTTATTTGATATTTCCAAATCACAAAGTGGAATGATCTAGTCCTTATATGATTCAATAGGAAACTCAAAAATCAGACAAGAAAGAAACAAAGCTGACCCTTCAAGTGTGGAGATTCTGAGTTAAAAGAGCCTGAAGCAATTAATCCACCTGGATCAAACAGAAAAGATGATAAAGAATATGAAAGAGACAGAGCAAAGGAGACTGCCAGCTACATTCCCTAAACTCAATATCCCTTCTGATGGCTCTACTTACTACAAGGCCAGTATCATCTACCTTGTGTTCCATTAAAATAAGGATGCGTATTTATTCTGCTATTAACAAATCAGGAGGCCTTCCTGAAATGCTTGCTTTAGCAATATTTCATAAGGTCAACCCAGCCCGATCCACACTTTCTATTGTGGTGATATTAGTGAGGTTTTGGGGGAAATAATATATATATAAATTTTATGAAAGAACCCTACTTTTCTGCCCTTGGGATGCCTCAATTTATCTATATATTTGTTGAACATTTTGTAAACCTGCTTTGAAGGCAAATGGTCCATAAGATTTTACTGCACACTGCATTTACTTATTCTCAAAGCATCTCTTTCAGTACATAGATACTTACATTTGACTTTTTATAATTTGAGCCCATATCTAGTCTTTGAAGTAATTAGGGCTTATGATTCTCCCTTTACAGAGAAGGCAGCTGAAAGCTCATAAAATTAAAGTTATAATCCCAAAGTCCAACAAAGAGTAAATCAGAGCTATTTATTTTTATTTTTTTTTTATTTTTATTTTTTTTGCGGTACGCGGGCCTCTCACTTTTGCGGCCTCTCCCGTTGCGGAGCACAGGCTCCGGACGCGCAGGCTCAGCGGCCATGGCTCACGGGCCCAGCCGCTCCGCGGCACGTGGGATCTTCCCGGACTGGGGCACGAACCCGTGTCCCCTGCATCGGCAGGCGGACTCTCAACCACTGTGCCACCAGGGAAGCCCCTATTTCATTTTTTAATGATACTTCCACCCCAGAAAAATTCAGAGACACATAACCTTTCACATTATTTCTGGAATTGTAGTCTCCTCTGAAGCCTATTCGTGGAACTCCAGTTTAATAATCCCTAGAATAAGTGAATGGCCTAGGATTTGAACCCAGTTCTTCTAAATTCAAGTCCAGCCCACTTGCTCCCACCCCACAAAGCTCCAATACCTAAGTCCATGTTCTCTTAGTCTGTGTCTGTTTATAGATTTTTAAAATAATGTCCTTACTCATCTTTTTAAAAAAATTTCCAGGCTGAAATACAACTTTCTGTCTACCTTTAGGAGAGCTCCTTCACCCCAGATTGTTTATGGACTTTCTCCAAGAGCTGACCTGCAGTAACCTGCACAGGAAATTCCGTGAGGATCTGTGTCAAAAAGAGAACAGCACTTACACCCAGGATGCCCAGAGACCCCCTGGCGATTCTAGACAACAGTACATCAAGTCCATGTCTCCTGAGCATGAGAAATTCATCTAACCTTTAGGTGCTTCTTTTTTATACCCGTTAAACTTTTTGTATGGCAAATACTAATTATTGCCACCTATGTGTCCTAGCTGACCAACTTTGGTATACTTAATGGGCCTCTTATCTGAACGTAGAAGCTAAAATCCTAAATAAACTATGAATTTATTAAATCTAATGGTTTATTAAAAGAATGACCAAGTCATTCCTCTTTGTGTCCAAGTTGGGTTTATCCTAGGCATGCAAGGAATGTGCAACACTGATAATGTAATTGGTTCAAATTAACAAATTAAAGGAGAAACTTCACATGATCCTTTCAATCGATGCTGAAAAAGCATTTGATAAGATTTGATACCCATCCATGATGAAAATGCTCAGCAAGCCAGGAATGAAAGGAAATCTTCTTTACTTAATGCTTGAAAGTGAAATACTTATTCCCTTTAAAATTTTAAAAGGTAAGATACTTGCTTGCCATAACTGCTGTTTTTCGACACTTGTCCCATGAATCTTAGCCAATGCAATGGGATAAAACATAAATCAAAAGGCTAATACTATAAAGGAAGAGACCAAGCAGAATTTTTTTGCTCACAAATTGTCTACCCTAAAAAATTCATTGACCTTTCCACTTTTCCATCCTCACCCAATCTTGTGGGATGGGGGCTAACGTTGGCCTCCCTTGCCCAAGGTCACAGAGCTGGTAAGATCTGAGGCCACAGTTTTCAGTCTGACTCCCACGCCGCAGTCTTCGTCCCCATCCTGGCCCCTCCTTGCACTGTCTGAAAATGGAAAATTAAAACAAAGGACAACTATTCAAAAAATGATAGGATTATCAAAAACAGGCACCAAAGTTTCCTAGTCATTTCTCCTGTATTTCTCTTTAAAAAATAAAAAAAAGGCTGGGCGATTTGTTTAAAAATCAGAGCTCTTGCCCTAATTAAAAAAAAAAAAATCCTTCATTAAAATAAAAGTACTAAAGCAACAGGAGAATGCCAATGAGAAGGACGCCCTTGCTGGACTTCTAATTCGTGGAAGGCAGACCAAGAATGTGCCTTTATTTTTCTAATATAAAATAATCAGCAGGTTTACGTGTCCTCTCTCGGAGGGTGGTGGTGAGCCTAAGAAAGAGGCTATATTGAAACACTTCACAGAATCCAATGCCTAATAAACTCTGCAGGAACAGGAGGAGGACCCGAGCCCCGTCGCCTTTGCTTCAGGACTAGTTTCTGTGCAGCTCATCAACATTTGGTCTCAAAAACTTCTTAATCAAAACTACATCACGGGGCTTCCCTGGTGGCGCAGTGGTTGAGAGTCCGCCTGTTGATGTAGGGGACACGGGTTCGTGCCCCGGTCCGGGAAGGTCCCAGATGCCGCGGAGCGGCTGGGTCGCTGAGCCTGCGCGTCCGGAGCCTGTGCTCCGCAACGGGAGAGGCCACAATAGTGAGAGGCCCACATACCGAAAAAAAAAAAAAAAAAAAAACTACATCACAGGAAGAGAAAGAAAAACATAAACATTTCCCCGCTAAACCTTAATTTTTCAAAAGAGAGTTGTCTTCACTGTCCCAAGATAATTTAGTTGCACTCCGCTTAAAGCACTGTTGAATTTTCCCCTTGTGTGTGGTTAATTGTACTTCCTCTCCTTCCACTGGTATTTATAAAGTAGGCTTCAAAACAGCCAGAGAACCCCAGAGCTCTATTTCAGGGGGAAAAAAAACATGTGTTTTCTGTAATATTCTTAAATGCTGAGTGAATATATGGAACTAGTGTGAATATTATGTGGTGTAGACCTCTGGCTTCTACATGGTTCCGTATAGTCTAGTTTGTTACTATTCACCGTTATAGCCATGCTAATGTCCTATCAACTTTGGATTGCTCTGTTCACTTGTAAATACATGGGTTTAATTTCTCACTAGACTATCATGTTGAGGCGAATCATGTCCAGACACCTTCTGAGGTTAAATCAGAGACTTCAGATTGTTTCCAGAACATCTTTTTTCTGCAGGACATGCTGGCTACATTGGAAACATGGGATGCAAAACATCTCACACTTGCATCCCTGAGTCTGGGGGCATCTTCCGTGTTCTACCAAGAAAAGGAGACTGTCTTTTTTTTTTAAGTGGGAAATTTATAATTTTTTAAATTTAATTTTTTATTTTATACTGGTATAGAGTTGATTAACAATGTTGTGTTAGTTTCAGGTGTACAGCAAAGTGATTCAGTAATACGTATATTTACATAAATCCATTCAAAAACAGACTGCCTTGCCCAGTGGCTGTTGTCACTACACCTATAGTTTAGTCACCCGACACTGACAATTTCTGAACCTACTCTTCTTTTAATAAAATAAGTGCACCTAACTCCAGGAGCCCAGATGAAAATAGGGTGAGTTGCAGAATTACAAAAAACCTTCTCCAGCTTCATGGTTTCATCACACAACGTGGATACAGATTTCCCCAATCATAATTGTTTTCTTAAAACTCCAGGTTAAAGTGGGTTTTGAAAGAAAGTTTAAAATATACGAGGCACCCGCTGTGTCTTCTCAGCCTGGTTTGCTCATTCTGAACTGAATTCACCCAGGCAAAGACATCATCTTCTTTGAGTATGTTCATAAACATGACGGATGCTTTGCCAGGGAAATGCACTCACATCTCCCCCAGGAATACGTGTTCTTCTTGCAAAATATTTGTTGCCTGACCTAGCTGCTGGATGCTGCCCTCTGACACACGTATGAAACAGAGCTTCCAAAGCATTCATGTAATGCATCAACCTTGATATTTATAAGTTCACAGAAACAGATGTCTCATTATGGTCTGGCTGAGCAGGCCTGTGGAGGATGCAGGCCGCCGGGGCACTTAGGAGCTGCGTGAGCCACATTGTCCTGGCATATACTTCAGATGACAGTCTGATCTCTCAGAGGCTAATGGAAATTATTGCAGCACCGTTATCAGGGCTATTATCATTGCTATCGTTATTTCTATTATTATTGATTGGACACCTGAAATGAATCAAAAACCCTAGAACAAATAAAATAATGTGCTTGGATATGCATTTAACGTGCTTGGATAAAGTACAGCTTTACCCCCTACCAACCAAAAGAAAGCAAAGAGAAAGAGACTAGCTTTTTTTTTTTTTTTTAATTTATTTATTTATTTTTGGTTGTGTTGGGTCTTCATTGCTGCGGGCGGTCTTTCTCTAGTTGCGGCAAGCAGGGGCTACTCTTTGTTGCAGTGCGCGGGCTTCTCATTGCGGTGGCTTCTCTCGTTGTGGAGCACGGGCTCTAGGCGCACGGGCTTCAGTAGTTGCGGCACGCAGGCTCGGTAGTTGTGGCTCACGGGCTCTAGAGCACAAGCTCAGTAGTTGTGGCGCACGGGGTTAGTTGCTCTGTGGCATGTAGGATCTTCCCGGACCAGGGCTCGAACCCGCATCCCCTGCATTGGCAGGCGGATTCTCTACCACTGTGCCACCAGGGAAGCCCAAGACTAGCTCTTATTTAGAGTTCTTTCTGAGTTCTGGGCCCTGTATTGGGTACTCTGTAGCCTTCACACTAATGGTCCTTGGGAGGAGAAGTAGAGTCACAGATGTAGAAAACACACTTATGGTTACCAGGGCATAAGTGGGGGGAGAGATAAACTGGGAGATTGGGATTGACATATACACATTACTCTATATAAAATAGATAACTGATGAGAACCTGCTGTTTAGCACAGGGAACTCTACTCAATATTCTCTAATGGCCTGTATGGGAAAAGAATCTTTAAAAAAGAGTGGATAGATGTATATGTATAACTGATTCACTTTGCTGTACACCTGAAACTAACACAACATTGTAAATCAACTGTACTCGGATAAAAAATTTTTTAAAAAAGATGGCAAATGTGAATAATGAGACAATAACAAGAAAAAAAAATATCTTGAGAGTAACACAGCAAAATCTTGGCACTTGTTCCCAATGGAGAGTCTGTTTTCAAGTCAAACTTTGTAAAGGAAGTTGTTTATCTGATGTAAAGCTCTAGCTCTGTCCGTGACCACAGGGTAGAAGCCAGTGCAGTGATGAAGATGTGATCATGAAGAAGGCAGGAGTTATCCTCGGGTCACCTGAGTCTACATCCCAGCGCTGACTTGGACTTGTCACTTTTTTCTCTGCATCTGTCAGAGCCTGCTTGATGACAGGGGATAATATCAGGGCCATTTCACGGGGCCCTAGTGAGACTTGAATGGGAATCCAAGGAAATACTAGGCACCTTAACTCACACGTAATGGCCAGTGCCTGTGCTTCTTATAAACCAGAGCAGCACATGTGATGAAAACACAGAGCAAGGCCTTCCATGGACCAAGCAATCAGCAGCAGGTACTGCTTTGCAGAGCATATTGGAGGAGGCAAGCTTACTTAAAAATGTAAGGGATAAAGATGCTCACCGTGAGCAAGGCTGAGAGTGGAAACCTTGAGATCACCACCTGGTCCCCAAGCACAGACAGGAAGGGCCAGGAAGAGTATGGGCAGACCCCAAAGGCTCTGCAGAACCTGCTCATCACAGAACACACAGAAAATCACACCAGAAGAGAGATTATTCTTTGCCACATCCTGTGAAGAGTTTTCCTGTTTCTTTTCTTTCTCTCTTGCTTCTTTTTCTAATAGAAGTAGAGTTGATTTACAATGTTGTGTTAGCTTCTGCTGTACAGCAAAGTGATTCAGTTATACATATATATTTTCTTTTTCATATGCTTTTCCACTATTATTACAGGATATTGAATATAGTTCTCTGTGCTATACAGTAGGACCTTGTTTGTCTATTTTATATATAGTAGGGTGTATCTGCTAATCCCATACTCCTAATTTATCCCTCCTCCACCCCCTTTCCCCTTTGGTAACCATTAGTTTGTTTTCTATGTCTGTGAGTCTGTTTCTGTTTCGTAAAAAAGTTCATTTGTGATATCACATATAAGTGATATCATATGGTACTTTTCTTTCTCTTTCTGACTCATTTCACTTAGTAGATAATCTCTAGGTCCACCCACGTTGCTGCAAATGGCAATATTTCACTCTTTTTTATGACCGAGTAGTATTCCATGTATAGGTATGTATCACATCTTCTTTATCCATTCATCTGCCAATGAACATTTAGGCTGATTCCATGTCTTGGCTATTGTAAATTCCCTCTTGTTTCTTTTTAAAAATCTTTAAACCAGTTTCCTAATGAACTGGAAATGGAAATAAGGAGAACCCCACAATGCAATATTCATTTATGCTTGAGTAAATTGCAAAGGAAAATAAATAAAATAGAGCTTCCATTCCTTTCTTTTTCTTTTTTTTTTTTTTTTGTATCCACTGATTGTTAACAACTCTTTCTGGTCATCTTTATACCCTGAGCGCACCTTATCACAATATTAAAATCAAGATGCCAGGTCCCAAAGTAGGTTAGCGGTGAGCATTACGGAAGAACCTTGTTCTGCCTGAAGTTTCCCACACGATGCTTTCATGTATTTCCCCTCATTTTGGTGTCTCTGCAACACAGAGAAGCAGAAGTCTCGATTTTACTGAGAGGAAACTGGGTCACAGACCTTGAGCTCCAACCCGATGCTGCCTTTACTGTTCCGATAGTGTCTGCATTATACCGCTAGTATTTCTACATTCTCTGAAACTAGACTGCTCCCTTACTCAGTTTGAGTCTATACTTTCATCTTCCACTCCCAAACCTGTGCAGATGGAGAAGGAAAATGTTGTTAACATCATCACATTTCCTGCCTTCACATGAAATTATCTAGCTGCTCTCTCTACGATGCATGCCAATGATACATCTACTTTTTATTTTAATTAATTGATGTATAACTGAATTACAATATTTATATGAGTTTCAGGTGTACGACATAGGAAACTGATATCTTTATACATCACAAAATGATCATCACGACAAGTCTAGCTACCATTTCCAGGTATGCATCTACTTTTAAATCTTAATACTTAAAATCTAGTCACTTCAGGCTTCTGTATAATATCAACATTTTGCTGCTAAATTATCACTTGCCCCTGCATGTTTTACTATTGTATGATTTGGTTTGGAATATCAGCGTATTATAGGCAGGTGAGGGTCAAAAAAGCAGATGGAGACCTGTGGTCTATAAGATGCTTTCTTATCATATGATTGATAGGGATGTGCTTTTGGTTTAAGAAACATGGACAATTTCAGAAGAAACTCTAGTATTACATGAGTGGGTTATTTTGAGACCAACATGTGTTTGGTGTTGGGAATGTGATGTACATTCTGCTAACCAGAAAGCATGAGCTACTTCTCCTTGGATGTAACTGTAAGCTGTCTTTCCTTCTTTCTCATTATAGATAACAAAGAGGTGATGCAAATGTCCCCGTAACTCTGCTCAGAAGAAGATCAGTCCAGCCATCACAGAAGGAAGTTTCTGACTTGGAAATCTCTTTAAGGGAAGCTGAGTGGGAATGGCATCTGATCTCTCGCATCTCCATGAGGGACAACCCCAGTGAGGGGGAGGAACAAGGGAATCGACACCAGAAAGTTGCCTTGGCAAAAGAGGTGCCAGGCGTTCCAGGAATTTATCCAAATGGAGGAAACAGAATTAACCGAGTTGTGTGCTCTGTCCGAATACATAACATGGTACCATTTTCTATTTAGAACTTTCTCCCAGCTATTTGCTTTGTTTCAAAAGGAAATCACAGAGGAGGAAGAGAATCAGAGGTGGGCTTTCCTGAGTCATGTTTCAAATTATTTGGAGCCATTTCCTTGAAGAAACCCCAGCCTGTGAAAGGTAAGTTTCCCATCTAGAATGGATGAAGAATGGAACTTCTGGAAGATACTCTTTTCTCCCATGAATGGTTGTGCAGGTTGTACACTGAACAAGTCTAGGGGGCACCATTCACTTTGTGGTCTCATTGAAGTCTATGTGAATGACATTTCTTTAGAATTAGGCAGTGCACAACCCAAAAAGATGCACAGGACATACTGCAATTTGGTCATGGTGTTGACATGTCTTGAAAATTTCAGAACAGGGACTTTAGAAACAGGGGTTTCTACCAAAAGGAAAAAGTGGGTGTGCTGGTGAAGAGTTGAAAAGAAATGAGGGTGGGTGAGCTTTCAGCGTAACAGGATGCATTTGGTTTTCATTTGTAAATAATGATTAAATCATCTCTTGCAGGAGTGCCATGAGGGAAAGAGTTAACCTCTTGTCAGTAAAGCACAGGGTTCCTGGTGGGTGCTAAGCCGTCATAGCCATTGTTATTACCTGTATTCAGTTAGCTGGTCATCCCCTGGAAATCCTAGGATGCAAGCAGGTGGGACCGGGCCTGGAATAGCAGAGAAAATGTTCTCCTAATGTTAAGCTTGCTGGGATATTCACCTAGCAGCAAAAAGAAATGAGTATGAATTCACAGATCAAAGAGTCATCAAGGGGGAGGGGAGGGATGAATAGGTGGAGAACAGAGGATTTTTAGGGCAGTGAAAATATTCTATATGAAACCATAATGGTGGATGCATGTCATTATACACCTGTCCAAACCCATAGAATGTACAACACCAAGAGTGAACCTAACATAAACTATGGACTGTGGGTGATGATGATGTGTCCATGTAGGTTCATCAGTTGTAACAAAGTACCATCTGGTGGGGATGTTGATGGTAGGGGATGCATGTTGGGGGGAAGAGGGATATGGGAAATCTGTACTTTCCTCTCAGTTGTGAACCTGAAGCTGCCCACAGTATGTTCCATTTATGGAGGAAAAGACCCAAATGAGTGCACAAGCCTTTTATAGAGTTATGTGTGTAGGTAGGACTATGTGTGTAAACCCTGCTCATACAAAAAGGAATTTGAGTAGCTTACTATATACAAATTCAAATTTGAATGCTCCAAGGATTCTTTTATCAGTTAGCCTGCCATTGTGGCAGAATTTTTAAAATACAGATGAGGAAATTTTCATGAAATTGAAGTAAGGGCAGGAAAATAGATTTTAGCCATGTGTAAGTTTGTATGAAATCTGTATGCCATTGCTAAGATTTGAACACAACATTTCCTCTAAACTCCTTAAGAGGCAAAATAATGAGAGAAATACCACAAGATTCCTGAGTCATATGTACACGAAATGAAAAGTTGTTCCTCAGGGATTCAGAGGTCCCTGGTCCTAAGATCTGAGAGAAATTTCTCTCCACGTGCTCAGGAAGAAATGGGTGAATAATAACAAACTATAAAGGATTTGGAAAAGAATAGATACATGTATATGTATAACTGAATCACTTTGCTGTACCCCTGAAACTAACACAACATTGTAAATCAACTATAGTCCAATATAAAATTTTTTTAATTAATATGATTATAATGATAAAGATGATGAGTGTTTCTTTCTTAGTTAAATACTCTTCTGAACAGTTATGTGTAAATGTTTATGAACCTAAATAAACTAAACTTACTTTTAAAAATAAAAAAGTAACGAACGATAAAGAGTATGAATTTAAATGCAATACAAAACATTGGCCCAGGTGAAGAACTAGGACAAATCCATGTTCTTTAGAATGTCTTTCTTATCTTAAATCAGAACTGGACAACTTCAGAGCACTTGACGTTGGCCTTTTTTTCTTAGCTGGGAGTTTGGAAGTTGAGGAGAGAAAGCGGTGGTATCTGAGGTCTATTTGTATTTTGACCTGGCCTCCCTTCTCATGACAAAATTTAATCCACCCAAGATATCCCTTTCGGGAAGGTCAAACCCAGGAGCCTCTCCTCTTCAGAACTCCCCAGGCTCTCACATGCAGTCCTACCAATTCTACCAAGAGCTAAGGACAGAGGCATTTGAGGACTTCTCGCACAGGACCCAAAGCCTCCTTGGCCTTTCACCTACCCTAAAAGGACCTCTATTGCATAATTCCATGTTTTGTGAAGTCAGTAGCTGTTGACTAACATCACATTTTCCGTTGCTTGTGTCATGAGCCTGTTCAAGAAAAAGGCATGGTTTAGAAAAGTCCAGGATTGGTCAATAAATATAGATCCAGGAGTTTGTTAAAACAGACTCAGCTTAATCCATTTCCTCTCACTGAGCTATCCTGCTTGTGTAGAAAGGCTGGAATCAGCGTATAGAGACATTCCCAGGTTAAAATCAGAAGATCCTATCACTTGTCTACACAGGATGGAAAACATAATTAATGAGTTGAGACAACTCTGTCTCCAAAATATAGACATACAGAAAGCGACCTACCACATCCAGGTTTTTTGTGTTTTTTTTAATGTAATCCTCAAATTAACAAGGCAAGTGTACACTTTACAGCTTTGCTTTTCCCATAGAGACATTGCCAATTGCTGTCTGCTTCTTCTCATCAAAATTTTATTCTATGTCTGGGCCTGCTGTACAAGAATAACCCAGTTATGAAGCCTCCGTGTGTTTTTGTGTAGATCTACAGTGCAACCTCATTAAACAGGGCTTCACTAATTTGAAGTCCGGGTAATTAAGAAAGGGGATGGCTCAAGTTTTCCTCGGCGTTACCAAGGGAGAGAACAGTTTGCTCAGCAAATTAAGAGCCTATGAGAGTCCAAGGAAATGTTTGCCTGCTTTACAAAACAAACTGTTGTCAAGTTCGCTAGAACCTCAAGCTATCAATTAGGTGTGTGTCAAACACGGCTTAAATGGATGGCGTGGCACTGACTCGGACAGATGTCACAGCCCCTCCGGTTCCACTGCATGTTAGCTGGGAGACCTTGGACGAGTTACTTCGTCTCTCCAAGCCCTGGTTTGTTTGTTTGTTTTTGCGGTACGCGGGCCTCTCGCTGCCGTGGCGTTTCCCGTTGCGGAGCACAGGCCCCGGACGCGCAGGCTCAGCGGCCAGGCTCAGTGGCCATGGCCCAGCCGCTCCGCGGCATGTGGGATCTTCCCGGACCGGGGCACGAACCCGTGTCCCCTGAATCGGCAGGCGGACTCTCAACCACTGCGCCACCAGGGAAGCCCCAAGCCGTGGTTTTGAAAACCAAGGGAAAACATCTCAAACGAGCTAATGGATCTAAAGCACTGAACAGATATCAAGCTCTGATATGGGGTGGTTACCTTTCCCCCTCCTCTCTTCCATTTATTCCAGAATAGTACCTCCACCCAGGAGAGAGAGAGAGAGAGAGAGACATCTAGTTATCCCCATGTAAGGGCCTCCACTTGAAAGCAATGAAAACGATTTCTTTTCAAATTTTCTGTTTCCTAGAGTGGCCTTTAAGTTGGATTTGTGAGATGTGATTGTACTTTCAGAATAAAATGAGAATACCTAAAAATATAACAAGATTATGTTTTGTCTTCCCAAAATGAGTTGTGCATGAGCACTTCCACGATGAGCCTAAACAGCTTTACAAAAAACAACTAAACTGATTGCACTATTGAAAATACGTTTCTGAATAGATACCGCTTAGAAAATGTACCAGAAAGTTTATCTTCATAGGTAAGGAGTGATCTATGCATATAGCTAATCCCAATTCGAGTGAATAAGCTATACGTCAGGGGTGTGGCTTGTAAAACAAAGAGAGGTGAATTCAGCTCTAAATACAATTTACTGAGCTGTGCAGAACTGAGGCAACTGTGCCCTCGAGGCCTGCCTCAGACACACATTAATGATTCCTGCGTACACAAATTCATTAGTTGTTTAATTAAGTTAAACCGTGAATTGAATTTGTTTAATCATTAATTAAGGAACAAGGAGTGGTGTGCTAAAGTTTAGCACCTGAGGAAAAGAAAACCGAAGAAAATAGCAATTCCAAATTCTTTGTACCCTGCACCTACCAGTGGTTTCCAATTTTGCCTTCTACCTCTCTGTACGCACATGTGCACACACACACACACACACACACACACACACACTGAAATCATTTTCAGAAATATTTTTACCTTTCCATTTCAAACTGAGTATTGTTTTCAAAATAAAAGTGAAAGTCATTTCTTTGCAGATTGTATTTGTGACTTTTGTTCCTCCTATGGATGGCATTTCCCTTACTTAAGAGGAACAAGAAGGATCTGCCCAGCTTCATAAAATAAAAATGGTGGCATGTCTTAACCCATGAAGGACCAAGACGCAGTGAAGGAATTACATTCCAACCCCACATGGATTCTCAAGATAACTCTACCAATAATCTCAGACACTTCAATAATCATTTTAAGAATTCAGATAACAGGACAATTAAAATCACAAGTAGCGGCCCTCCCGAGCTGAATTCAAGGTTATCATAATATTGAGGATGAAATGCAGAACTGCGTGTATTCAACACCTGAAGTTAAGCACCCTCTCTGTAACCACAGCCAAATGTTGGATGCCACCTAGAGCTCTTGGATTTTGAGGAAGTGAGAAAGTGGTCCTTTTTCCCTGTGAATATCACCGGCTCCCCAGGTGCGATCTTGGGCATGACTTGTGAATCGTACGGCCCCTCCAGATGGCTCCTGCCATAAGACTGCATCGAGGCAATTTATTCTGATTTCTAGCGTTCATCAGTGAGCCATTTATGGCTTCTCTTACAGGTGTTTCCACAGAACAGGATGGGAATTCTGGCACACTTGATTTTGTTTTTCGTGTTGCCAAGGGGGGGATAGGGAGGGTTTACTTGGCAGTGTGGCTCAGGGACCCCAGGCTGAGAATCCCTGCCCTGGCATAATGGTCCACATCATTGAGGAAGTGGTTGGGTTAGTTGTCATAACAACAGACGTAAAAATTATCCACCTGATTTCCCTTCTGGCTTTTCAGGGTACAGCACCGTGAAGTGTGGGAAACCCCCTTTCCAAAGTGCTCCAAGAAAGGGGATGTGAGTTTTTAGTACCTATTACTCCTAAAAGCTGATTTTCAAAAATCCCCATCTTTCAAGTTATAGCTGATGGATCAGTCAGATCACAGACATATTTGAATGATGAGCAACTAGGCAGAGCAGTGCCTATCATGTCATATAAATGGGGCCAGATCTCTGTGGAGTGGAGTGAAAGCAAGGACTCAAAGGAAATTACAGGTAGAGCAAGAAGGGGAGAATCACTTGTCCTCCTAGCTTACTGAATGGGATTACAGAGAGTGCTGGCCCTGTAAATTGCCTCTCTGCAGAATTATGATGGTGCTTTGAAGGATCCAGAAAAACATGAACAATTTTAGTGCCTTAGAATTTGTAGACATAAGATATATGTAAATATAAACATGTATATACTTACGTATATATATAAACCTCTATATCCATATCTATTTCAATGAATATTAGTTTATGACTAATACTTCACATTCAGTATAATTCTACAAATATGTATTTAGCACCTGCAAGGCAGAGGGCATAGGTATGATGTTAAATAAAACAACAAAAAGACCGTTTGTACCCTGCAAAGGGTAATAGACAAGGATGCCAGTGACCATTAATACAAAGCATAAAAACAAATACAGAAAACAGTGTACTGTGGTACTCATTCTGGCGATTGACTTTCTTGTTTGTTTCTTTCTTTTTTGAGCACGTGTCGTTAATATCTACAATATGTGTTATCTAACCTGGTAATTCTCTAATACCAACTTTTCTCCCAAGCTGCAGACTAACCTTTCCGAATGGCTGCCTGGAATTCTTCACATAAATACACTGCCAGTGCCTTAAATTCAACCTGCTCAAGAACAAACTTACCCTCCCCTTCAATTCCATTACTTTCTTCCGGTCACCATTTCTATGTCATCATCCTGACTACTAACCTCAGAAACATTTTGGGGGTGTGTTGGGGTAGGTGAAATGTCTCTGAAATCTCTCTATTTTTATAAAAATTGTTTTGGAAAGTTTCAAACCTATATAGAGGTCGACAGGATTGTAAAATGAACCTCCGTGTACCCCTCATCCAGCAACTAACGATCAACTCATGGCTGGTCCTATTCTTTTCTTTTCTATATCCACCCCTATCAGACTATTTTGAAACTATAAATGTTTAACTATGTATCTCTAAAAGATAAGGATTTTTTTTTTGAAAGATAGCCACATCACCATTATCCGCTGAAAAATGATGAGCTCTGTAAGACATTTTGAGTCAGTGTTCTTCTTTTGCTTGTTGTCAGTTGTCTCATAAATTTTTGTGGGTGTTTTTGTCAACATGAGTCAGATTGAAATAAGGTCCATACATTACAGTTAGTTGACCTGTTTCTTCTGGCTATAGATGTTCTATCCCTTTCTCTCTCTCACTTGATCCCTTTCTTTTCCTTACAGTTCACATGTTGAAGACCCCAGCGTGGCTGCCTGTCGAGTTTTCCACAGTAGGATTTGTTGACTGAGTCCCCAGAATGATAGTTTAGCATTGTCTGCGTTCCCAGGCATTTCCTATAAATTGATAGTTTGACGTAGAGATCCGATATGCATTATTTCACACAACTGCTGCATGGGTGATATCTTACACTTCTACCAGGAGACTCATGATATTTGCTTGTCTGTTTCTGTGATATCAGCAGCCATGGATAATCACTGTCTAGGGCAGCGTGCCTCAGTCTGGAATGTGCACCAGAATCACCTGGAGGGCTTGTTAAAATACAGACTGTTGAGCTCCCAACCTGAGTTTCTGACTCCATAGGTCTGGGTTACACTCCCAATTTGCAGGTGACACTGATGCTGCTGGTCCAGACCAGACTTTGAGAACCACTGCCCTGGAGCTATTATTTCATTAGGGGCTGCAAAATGTTGTACATCACATCCCCAGTACTTATCTTAAGTCCCAAACGTCATAACCAATGAATCTTTGACCTCGTGTAAGTCAGGATGGGCTAGGTCTGTACCAGCAAGAAGCAACCTCCAAATCTCAATGGCAAAACATATTTTTTTAAAATATACTTTTAAATACTAATTTTTTAAAAAGTTTCTTATTCATCCTACATGGACAGCACTGGTCAGCAGAGATGCTTTTCTCTTGGGCTCCACCGAAAGCTCCATCTTCCATGTATCTCCAGAACCACTGTTTTAAGGGGAAGGGACAGTGGGGACTCGTGCCTTACATTTTAAAGCTTCTTCCCAGAAGCTTGCATGTCACTCCATCACACGCTTCACTGAGAAGAGCAGGTCACAAACAGATGCCATACCCCTCACCCCTGAGCCACATTCAAGTTCAAAGGAAGCAGGGATGTACGATTTTTCCAAATGCCCGGTAGGAGAATGGAACATTCATGAACAGCCCTGTCATGAACTGAATTGGGTCCCTCTCATATTCATACGTCAAAGCCGCCTATGACTGTTTGGAGATGGAGCCTTTAGGTAGGTACTAAAAGTTACATGCAGTCATAACAGTGGGGCCCTGCTCTGAGAGGGGTGGTGTCCTTTTCAGAAGAGGAAGAGACATCAGGGATTCTCGTTCACACAGTGGAAAAGCCATGTGAGGACACAGTGGGATGCAGCCATCTACAAGCCAGCGAAAGGAATCTCACCAGAGACCAGGCCTGCCAGCTCTTTGATCCTGGACTTCCAGCCTCCAGAACTGTAAGAAAATAGGTGTCTTTTTTTTTTTTACTTTATTTTATTGAAATACAGTTGATTTACAATGTTGTGTTAATTTCTGCTGCACAGCAAAGTAATTCAGTTATACATATATATACATTCTTTTTCATATTCCGTGCCGTGATGGTGTATCACAGGATACTGAATATAGTTCCCTGTGCTATACAGTAGGACCTTGTTGTTTATCCATCCTATATATACTAGTTTGCATCTGCTAACCCAAACTCCCAATCCATCTCTCCCCACTCTCCCTCCCCCTTGGCAACCACAAGTCTGTTCTCTATGTCTGTAAGTCTGTTTCTGTTTCATGGGTAAGTTCATTTGTGTCATATTTTAGATTCCACATATGTGGTTTCATATGGCATTTGTCTTTCTCTTTCTGACTTACTTCACTACATATGATAATCTCTAGGTGGATCCATGTTGCTGCAAATGGCATTACTTCCCTCTTTTTTATGGCTGAGTAGTATTCCATTGCATATATGTACCCCATCTTCTTTATCCATTCACCCATCGATGGACATTTAGGTTGTTTCCATGTCTTGACTGCTGTAGGTAGTGCTGCTATGAACATTGGGGTGCATGGATCTTTTTGAATTATAGTTTTGTCCAGATATATGCCCAGGAGTGGGATTGTTGGATCATATGGTAACTCTAAGAAAAACATCAATAGATGTCTTTTATTTAAGTCCCCATCTGTGCTGTCTTGCAACAGCGGCCTGGACTGACTAAGGCAAGTTCAATGACAACCACAAGTACAGAGGCCGCGTCTCAGTTTAAACAGCTCACGCAGCCTTATACATCTTTATGAGATTTCATGAGATTTCAGTGGCACTCCTCTGGATCTTAGAGGATCTATCTAATTAAATGAAGTCAGTAAAAAACAAAGAGAAATCAGACACAAGCAAATACCTCCTTAAGGACTCCCCATCCACACCAAAAAAGTATTTTCTAAGTGTTGTTTTCATACCTTTTACACCAGGATAAATATTCTAGGCTCCAGCTTTCCTCCCAACTTGTTTAAAAAGCAGAAACACCGCCAAGTAAACCGTATCACTTCTGTCAATTTCGTATGGAAATGGTTTGGTACAGAGACAGAATCTTACCTGCTGGCTGGTCACCATGGGGATGGACAACCCTCCAAGGTGTTTATCTTATTTTCATCCAAGCAGCTCACTGTGCTTAGCAAACATCATCTGGTTGTCGTAAAAGGTACAACATGAAGAAGTAACTCTATTAAGTAATCAGGCCAGAGACCACACAAGTGAGAAAGTATGCATTTGTGACATCTTTCCTCAGCTGTAAGGAGGCATCTCTTTTCTCACCCTCTGTCCAACTCCATAGAAGTGCTCGGTCTTATGGAGATGACCTGCTCACCTCCCCAAGTCTTTGCTCATCCCACTGGCTACCAGCAACTTGTCTTGCCTCTGCTTCTGTTTTCCTATAAATTAACCCACACCTATGAAACCCACATTTCTGTAAAAACAGGTGCAATTAATTTTAGTAATATATTTTATGTAATCCAATATATTCAAAATATTGTCCACATGCAACCAATATTTTTAAATGTCGAGATATTTCCTATTCTTTTTTTCATACTGTGTCTTCAACATCTGACTTGTATTTTATGATTACAGCACATCTCAATTCAGGCTAGCCACATTTCAAGTGCTCACTAGCTACATGTGGCTAGTGGCTTCATAGTGAATTCTTCAGGTTTATGCAATTAGCTGGGCTCTTCCTGGTTTATGCAATTAGCTGGGCTCTTCCCGGCCCCAAGAGCGCCCCATCTGAAAATGGAAGGTCAAGCCTAGAGGCTATAGGCTCACTGTAGTTATGGAACCCTCCATAGATACCATCTTACTGTACGTGGCAACAGCTAATATTAACATATAGGTCATCAGAAGCCTACATGGGGTAGAATTTGCAACTCATGTTATTTTTCATGGATAGGAAGAGAGGATTGCGTTCTTCAACAGGAAGGGTGTTGGGTTTAAGAGCTTAACCTGCTTAATTTCCCAACTTTCCAACACCGGGACAAGTGTGTTTGCAGATATTTTGCAAACTCAAGTTCTCAGGGTCAGAATCTTTGTTACAAGAAAAATCTTTCTTAATCTGTAGCGAACTGGTAAAGGTCAATATTTTGGTTACTTCTTTTGACTGACGGGAGCAATGAAACTTCGCTTTTTGGACAAAGTGAATTGTCATTCGGTTGAAATACAGTGTAGACATCTTTTTATGGGGGACGTAACCTGCGTTTCAGCTTTCTTGTTATTGCGCTTAGCAATTTTTATTATTTTTATTAGGTTTCATTTTAGATCTCCATGATGACTTCATTATTACCTAAAAATGCGTCTGTCAATCTTCCCTTTAAGCCAGGTTACACTATCTGAGTGACTTATTTCTCTTGGCAACCATAAGATGATCATGAAATTTATCCTTTCCATTCAAATTCACATGCAAACCTTATTTCCCTGTGTGTCAGCAAATCTCTCTGAAGTTATTTTTTTTTGGAGACTCAAAACGTTTATCCACGAAGATGCCAAGACGATCAGCTGTCTTCCATATCCTTCTTTCTTCTCCAGCTCTCTCTAGAAATGTCCCATTTGGGTAATCCCTGATTATACTGTCGATGGTGGTAAATCAGAGCCATTTTATCCAACTGAACGCAAGAGGTCCTTTGAAACAAGTTTTATCCAAGTTCCATGACGATTGTCCCCCTCTCCCAATGCACCCAGATACTACAAACAGTCAACTTCTATTCTTCCATCTAACAGAGAAACCAGCCTAGAAGTAAGCCAAAAACAGATGACCTCAAAACCACTCATATTTCATGTTTGACCAAATTATGTGTTTCAGTTCGTTGTTTGCCATGTTGCCTAAGATTGACGGCGCTCCTTATTTTCTTTGATCAGATTATTATTTTATTTTATTTTATTTATTTATTTTTGGCTGCACCGTGAGGCATGTGGGATCTTAGTTCCCCAACCAAGGATAGAACCCAGGCTGCCTGTAGTGGAAGCACGGAATCTTACCTACTGGACCACCAGGGAAGTCCCTGATCAGATTATTATTAATATTAAATGATAGTCCTTGCATATACACCAGCTGAAAATAAGTGAATGAAAGGTTTTCCAAACATAATCAACAGGGTGTCTAATCTTCCAAGAATTGTCAAAACTCACTGTGTCATCTCCTTTGGAAATAAATAAACCTTTTCGTTTATTCTTGAAATATTTACTGAGGACTGCTCTGAGTGAGGCACTCCGTGGTCTCTGAGACTCTGCCTTCAGGAGCTCACACTGTAGCGGAAGATGTAAGTCGTGCAGCAACTAAGTGGCACGTATACATGGCAGAGAGTGATACGTAAGAGACAGAAAAAAATTTCTGCCATGGCAGTTCAGAGAGGGGGGAGAAGTATCAAACGAGGCTGCGTGCAAGGGAGCATTTGAAATAGGTCTGAAGCAGTGGGGTGGATTTAGGCATTTGGAGATAAGAGGGAAAGAAATGCCAAGCAGAAGAAGCACGGTTCATTTGGAAGGATGTTACCCGCTCTTGAAAAAAAAACATATAACTGAGGTGTTAATTTAGTTCTGTGTGCCTATGACTCTGGAAACGTGAGGGGAATAAAACAAGATGCACTGTTTACAAAAATGCAAATTGTTACTTATTTAATAATGAGTTAATTATAGTCCCCAAGAAAAATGTCTTTTGTTTTGGCATAAGTCATGTAACAATAAAATCAGCAAAAGTAATTCGTCTCCCCTCCCATAGAGCAAGAATGAAGCTTTCTCGTTACTAGATGACGCTTTTGAAGAATAAAACACATCATAGTACCCTCCTGAAGGAAAGCATAATTTCCATCCCAAATATTTGTTTTGCATCCATATACTTGGTGGCAGACACACACATGCACACACACACACTCATTATGATAATTATTTCTGGAATAATAAACATTTCTACTGAATATATTTCTGAAGGAAAAAAATTCCTAATAAATACATACACCTGAGCTCGTATAATCTCTGAAAAATTGAAGAAACCTTTCTTTGATGCTTTAAATGCAAATAAATCAGCTTTTGTAATTAATGCCTTCAATTAATGGATCAGTCCGTCTATACAGAGAGGGGTCAGATAAAAACCCAGCACTATGCTAATGAAAGGGATCGGAATACACCACCCCAAAGTGTTCCCCTTCGGCATAAGGATTATTTTGAGCTGAAGGCAATTGAGAAACAGCAGATGCAAGAAGGATACTCTGTCTTCCTCCTTTCTGCCTGAAAGTAGGACATACGTTTCCATTTGTAAAATGTCTCCCTCTCCTATACCACGAAAAAGAGAATGACTCTTAATCACCAGAGATGACTCTTATCACTGGAGACACACACACTTGAGTCTGCTTAGCCAACCTCACGAAGTAACCCTTATCTTCCATGCCTCCCCTATATATTTACTTTCTCACAGTGTATTGTCCCCAGAAGCCCAAACTCCTTTTCCTTTGTCTAGTCACTTCTCTACCATTTATCACCCTTTCTTAAAATGGTACATAAGCTTTCAAACCTAACTGCTTCTTTCAGTTTTTACTTCTTTCTGTGACGCTCCCGTGTGCAAACAAAATAAACCTTTTCTCCCATTAATCTGGTGTTTGTCAGTTTAATTCACAGCCCTCAGGTACAGAACCTAAAAGGGTAACAGACATTTTTTTCCACCCCTACACGGGTGATATCATCAATACCCAATAAACGTTGAAAGCCACTGATTAGCAGTCCTAAGCTACACTCTTACAGGCCCAGGTAATTATTAGCTCTAGGAGGAGGGGTGGGGAAAGGTGGTGTTTTGGAGACCAGACCAACTCTTTCTTTTATAGTTGAAGCAGCTGAGCCTGGAGGTTAGGTATATTTGTCACACACAGCCCAAGCTCACACCCTACCCTAAAACATAAATTACCAATTAGAGGTACGTCCCAAAGGCGGGTCTTCTGACTGCATTGCAGCGTCCATTCTGCGGCTCCCTGATGCCTTTCAACTCCTGGGACCAGCGAAGAGCATGTTAACCTTTTTGTCTCCGTTTTTAACGTAAGCGTGTTCTATTTGATTAGCACCGTGATAGACAGTATCCGTGCTATGCTCAGGTGGGTTGGGCAGATCATAAACCTGGCCTCGTTGAGCCTTTAGACTTAGAGGACTTGCTTTCAACACAAAAGCACGTCCTGCCATTTGAAGATGCATGCAAAAATGAGATTTTTTTTTTGAGGTTTTGTTTCCCAGGCAACTGCTCTCAATTCAAGATTGAATGCGAACATAGAATCCCCCAGAGCCACTCCCCCGCCAACCTCCACCACCTCCTCTTACCCTCTTTACTGTGATAAAGCTGTAAACTCTGAGGACCCAGGATACTTCCCTCCTTTGGAGAATGAAAGAAGATTCAGGGGATGGTTCAGAAACGATGCTACATTCACAAGGACAAAATGTCTGCTGGTAGGCAACACGCTCAGTAGACGTTCTGTGGAATATCAACAGGGAGGAGAGCTCAGGTCGAGTGACATATGGGTAAGGCCAGAAACGACTGAAAGGGAGGCCATTCTGTCATTTGTCATAACCTTTAAACAGCAGTTGATCTCAGTTGATAATGGGACGGGGGAAAGCTGGCCTTTTCAGACCCTTGAAGTCAAGCTTTAGTATCTGAATGACAACAAAATGGCTGGTAAGGAGGTTTAGGACAACGCAAACCACAGGTGTCCACTGTTAAAACAGCTCCTGCAATTTGCATTCTGAGGAGACTGGAATCAACCAGAGGTTTAGAAATCACCTTGGCAGTCAATACCGACTCGGAGAATTTCCAATATTTTCAGGACCTATTACGTATATACAATACATACACGTCAACTATGAAAAAGTGCTCTGTGCTCATGGGGAGATGGAAGTGGTACCCTCTGGAGAAGAGCATGTCTCTTGTACCAGAATCCCTCTCAACTTCCTGAAGCATCGTTGAGTTTCATAGTTCGGGGTGGGGGAGGAGGAGGGCATTGGAGCAAGGGAGTATCTTAAATTTATTTCAAAGAGATTTTTTTCTTTCTCAGTGTGGTCATGGCTCTAATCATCCAATAACATCACAAGGAGCGTACGGCCCATTTGTCATTTGAAAACAAAAGTAATTGTTTAGTTGCCAGGCATTGGAACGTTTTCATGATAGGTATAAGATAAAAATTTGTTCTTTAAAAGAAAGATCCAGGGGCTTCCCTGATGGCGCAGTGGTTAAGAATCCGCCTGCCGATGCAGATCACACGGGTTCGAGCCCTGGTCCGGGAAGATCCCACTAAGCCCTTGTGCCACAACTACTGAGCCTGCATGCCTAGAGCCCGTGCTCTGCAACAAGAGAAGCCACCGTAATGAGAAGCCCATGCACTGCAATGAAGAGTAGCCCCCACTCACCACAACTAGAGAAAGCCCGCGTGCAGCAATGAAGACCCAATGCAGTCAAAAATAAATAAAATAAAATAAATAAAATTTAAAAAATAAATAAAGTAAAAGGAAGATCTGGATGAAATATACTTTTATTAAACTTTCACTATTATCCCCCTCTGCATCCGTACATCACTACTACCAAGGGCATTTCTGAGAAATTTTTCTAAGAATTTCCAGTTTAGTAATTCCTTTCCGTGATGAAGCTTATAAAAGACGAGGATATATAGACATAAATTTTAGGTCATTCTAGAAGACTATTCATGATTTGTTTCTGAATTTCAAGATTTCTTGCTATCTTTTCCTAATAAAATTAATCTTCATATTGCTACCCTGTATTTACTATTGAACTACAAAAATAAGAAGGTCATCAAAGTAGTCATTTTGCAGTCATTTTTCTGTTTTCATTGGCTTGTGATGGCCTGTGCCATTAGAATGACAGATTAGCTGTTAAACTTTTCACCCAGAGAGCACCATTTTTTTTACAAATCATAAGCTGTTTTCCCCAAAGTCACCTAGGAGACAGATTATCTCTTCCCGTCAGCCATGCCCACGATTCTGACACTAACTATGTGAATATTCATGAAATGCAAACCCATTCTAATGGGCCAACAATCCTCTAGCTTTGCGGGGGTGGGAGCAAGGTGAAAGGTGAAACGGTACACAAATCCAGACTATTCCTAACACGTTTCCTTGTGTCATCTGGATTTGACTATATAAGTAAAATAAAATCATTTAAAAATCCAGGAAGCTTTTCTCCAAGCACCATTTAGGTCGTGTAAATATCAGGCCTCAAGTAGAATGAAATGCTCACAAAATGTCAAATCTATTTGCGAGAGGAGGTTTTTAGGGGGAAATGACAGTAAAATGAACACTCAGATGAGCAGGAAGGAAAAAATGCGTGGTGACCCAGCACAATTAGGATGGCATTTTAATTAAATGAACAGAAGGTGGCGCAGATTCACCAAACACTTAAGTGGCTATAATTTAGTGCTGTGAAAAATAATGTTCTTCTGTAAACCCCAAAATGCCAGTACTGTCATGGTGTTTATTCTATCCAAGGGACAACTAATTTCACAAAATCTCAAAGAGGAACCGAGGAAAGAGAAAACATAATGGCAAGCAAAGAGAGAAAACGAGAAAATAACGAATGAAAAGGAAAAGAAATAGGATAAAGAGTATAAACCATGAAAAAATGAAAGAGAAAGAAACATAAAAAAGAGAGTAGTTGTAAGAGGCCTCAGAAATCTGCAAGAGAATGATCTCCTATTTGTATGAGACAAAGTTAGAGGAAAAACAGCAATTATTATTATTATTGTTGTTGTTGTTATTAATCACATTAACAGTACCAAAGATAAAAACTACAGAATTTAATATACCCAAATTCTTGGGTGTAGGATAGACTCAAGGATGTATTATACAACACAGGGAATATAGACAATAGTTTGTAAGAACCGTAAATAGAAGGTAACCTTTACAAATTGTTTTTTTTTTTTTTTTTTTTTTTGCGGTACGCGGGCCTCTCACTGTTGTGGCCTCTCCCGTTGCGGAGCACAGGCCCAGGACGCGCAGGCTCAGCGGCCATGGCTCACGGGCTTAGCCGCTCTGCGGCATGTGGGACCTTCCCGGACCGGGGCACGAACCCATGTCCCCTGCATCGGCAGGCGGACTCTCAACCACTGCGCCACCAGGGAAGCCCCAACCTTTACAAATTGTATAAAATATTTTTTAATTTTTCAAAGAAAGTGTTAAAAACAATAAATAATCATAATATGTGTAAAAATGTAGAACATTTAATAAAGTTATTATCAGTGAGTTATGATGTAAGATCAAAAATCTATTAGTCCACAGTGTTGAGTTTCTAGTGAGACTAATAGAATGATAAATAAAAATGGACTATAAAGACAAACAAACAAATATACATATATATACACACATACACTCTGACTTTCTGTTTCAGGGTTTTGCTGAAAGTTCCAAGGCATGTGTGTCTGTGAGCAATTCCAAAATTACATGTTGCTACATAAGAACTTCAGAATTTTATATCTGGTAAGCGTCTTGGAAAGGATTTAGCTCAAACCCCTTATTATGCAGATAAAGAAACAAGAAATGCTTTCCCAGGACCAGGAATCTGTTTTCCCTTTATTACAGTTCAACAAGAACAAATGACAGGATGATAATGAAATGAGACACCCCATGGGGTGGGGTGGGTGAGGCCTGTGGGTGAGGCCCATGTTGGCCCTGCCAACTGTGTATTATTTCTGCTGCCCTGGAAATCGGGGCAGTCCATATGCTATATTGCTCTATATAACGTCAGCCTCACGTTGAAAAATCATACATATTTTATGGTAGGCATCTTACTTTTGGAAATTCATAGTTGGATGGGACAATTTCATGAGTTGCTGGGACAAGCTTTCTTCCAAGAGCTTGAGTCCCCTTTACAGAGCAAACTAATCTAAAGCGCTTTAGAATCTGGCTTAAAAAACTATTTCAGTCTTTTCATTTATAAAGAAATTATTATAAGGTAGGAACCAAATACTTTTTCCTATAAATCTGTCTGAACTGTTTTTGAGACCATTAGCCAGTTTTCAAAAAAATTTCTGTTTAGCAAAGGGAAGGTTTGACATCTTTTCAAAACTGCAGATTTAAAATTTTTCAAAAACATGTTTCCTCTGAAAGCTTCTTTTGTTAATGGCCATAGTTTTTCTACACACTTGCATATGCTGTATCAGACTTTATCGCAGAGACAAAGCTAAAGAGAAGCGGATGAGAAGGTCATTACAGTTTCCAAATTAAATGGTTTTTTCCACTACAAAAATAACACGTATTCAAAAAAGAAAGTTTAAAAATATACAAACCGATGAGTAGGATGCCCACAAGAGCTCTCTACTAAAAAATATAAAGCATATTGTTGCAGTTTCCTGCTAATAAGCATTGCAAAGCAGTGAGATTTTCTAATTTTCTAGTTCTTGTTTTTCATGACAACATCTGTTGACCTGAAACTGGCATGCAGCAGAGCACATACGTGCCAGAAATTGCAAAGGTAGACAAGAGCCAAAAAGGGAGGTGGGTAGGGCTCAGGAACAAGAAGTAGGAAAAAGAAAAGCAGGGTTTGTTGCTGTTGTTGTTGTTTGCGTTTTTTAAATAGCTTTTAAAGACCTGAAACAAAATACAAAACACCCACAAGAAGATCAAACTGACCCTGAGCTGATATGGGTAGATGGAGCTCTCTGTACAGATTTACCAACTGGTCACTTAGTGGATGGAGCTGTGTTCTCAAGGTCATGACTATCCCCAAGCTAATGACCCTTTAGAGATTGTATCATCTTTCCCCTCTAAAACTTGGTAACCTTTCCTGCTAAATATTTACAGTTTTTGCTTGCTTTGTTTCATGTTAAGTCTGCTTCGAAGGTCAGAAACACCCAGTCCTATCATCCTTCTAATGCTATGCATTCATTCCTTCTGCAACAAAACAGATCCTGACTGTTCCCAGGTGCCCAAGCTAAGGTAATCATGAGTTTCAACATCACTCATAGAAGGGAAAGCAGTTTTACGGACATCTAACCTTTCAGAGTGTCTGATATTTTTGGAACAAACCTTTAAACCAGGGGTCCCCAACCTCTGGGCCGCAGACTGGTACTGATCCATGGCCTGTTAGGAAACAGGCGGCACAGCAGGAGGTGAGCGGCGGACAAGCCAGTGAAACTTCATCTGCCGCCCCCCATCGCTTGCATTACCGCCCGTCCCGCCCCCTCCTCCACGTTGCTGGAAAAATTGTCTTCCACGAAGCCGGTCCCTGGTGCCACAAATGTTGGGGTCCGCTGCTTTAAATGGTGCACGGTTGAGGCATAAGGTCATTTGAGATTCGACTCCACTGTCACTCTGGACTATTTATTCCATCTTTGCCTCAAGAGAGTGTATGTCAACTAAGCAAGGTGAGAGTTAAGACAAACGTCTCAGGGCAAAAATCTTGATATACCCACCATTTCTTTTGTTGTTTCAGGAGTGTGTTTTTATTTCTATCAACATGATATTTAGAAAGAGACCAGGGATTGAATAAAAACTAATCGTGTTCCCTGAAAGAGAGAGCTTCCTGTCGCATTGCTACAGATAGTTTTTATTGAACCACAAGTTGCTAAAACTAATGATTACCTCTGGCCTCGGTTGGAAGTAACCTACTCAATCATAGTTTCCAGAAGAGTTTCCTTTTCCTCTTTAGAGCAGGAGGCAGTAGCAGGAAAAGGTAATTTCAAGAAGTGCAGGGTCAGCGTATTTCCTCCACTGGACGACAATGCTGAGTTCCACTGAGTGAAAGAAAAAAGTGACTTTATTTCCTCCCTTTGATGGGCATTTTGACGCTAATGTTTCTATCTATTGGAAGTGTTTTGATATTGTTTAAAACCCCTTTCACAAGGGGGAGAAAAACTGAATAATGACTAAGAACCGAGGTAATTGATGGTGGTAACCACACCCTGTGAGGGTTTGTTTTTCAGACCCTGACAGTGTCCATTGTCTCTGCTCTGCCGGTGAACTAGGAACTAGATGGGAATGTAGACTAGAACTAGAAATTGATAGAGAGGTGCACGAGGAAGCAAATTATTTTAAAAAGAAAAAAATGTACTGGAAGTTTTAGCAGAAAGCTAGTGTAAAGCAAATAGTCTCTCAGTGTAACGATGTGATAACATCCACGTTATTTTCATCTGACCACCACTAGGAAAACATTCACAGTTTTCATGCATTCAATATAGATATTTTTCAGGGTGGTGCATATCTTCAGGGATGTGAACTCAAGGGGCTCAAAATCCCCTTGTGAATGGCGGCGGGACAGGGAGGAGGGAGACTTTTTAGAAAATAGTTGAAGAGGAAGAATTTCTAGGATTGGTAAGACCAGCCCCAGCTGCAAGTTTGTAAATGTGCCTGAAAACTGGGGGAATAAAAGCAAAAAAAAAAAAAAAAAAGGAAGGAAGGGGCTTCCCTGGTGGCGCAGTGGTTGGGAGTCCGCCTGCCGATGCAGGGGACATGGGTTCGTGCCCTGGTCCGGGAGGATCCCACATGCCGCGGAGCGGCTGGGCCCGTGAGCCATGGCTGCTGAGCCCGTGCATCCGGAGCCTATGCTTCGCAACGGGAGAGGCCACAACAGTGAGAGGCCCACATAACGCAAAAAAAAAAAAAAGGAAGGAAGGAAGAGAGAGAGAGAAAGAAGGAAAAGAAAGAGAGAGACAGGGAGGGAGGGAGGGAGTAAGGAAGGTAAGTGTCCGATTTCTAAAGGCTGAAGCCAAAAGACCTTGGAATTTGGTATGAGATGCCTGAAAGACCAGCGTAGAGACAACAGAATTCTCTTCTTATACCCCGAAGTCCAGTAAACAAGTTCTGGAAAGAACTGGAGCTTCCTGCCAGACTTGGCATCTATATCACATCCATTCTGGGGACTCCAGGAATTGAATTGTACACATATTTGTACAACGCTGACCTGATTATATTTGATTCTTCTACTCTGACACCCTGTTGTGTATTTCCTTTGTACTCCCAATCTGTCTGCACTAGCCATTCCCTAAAACAGCAGAGAGAGGTAAGAACTTCCATATTTTACAGGTAGGCAAAATGAGGCACAGAACTCTGGGTTTAGCCCTCTGAGAGCGGCCAAGAGCTCTGAAGTTCTGGGTTCTGAAAACAATTTCCCTCCAGCATCCTGAGTATCTCCAGGGAGATGATTAATTCCTCTATCTCACTTTCAGAAAAACAGATAATAACACTGGCCGAAAATCCCTAACTCTATAGAGACTGCCATGAATGGGGAAACTATGGTTTATAATTCACATGATTTCAGTCAGAATTTTCCATCACAAAGAGGACTTTAGTTATACATACAGTGAAATCGTGGGTAAGCACCTCCACGGGATATAGGTCATATCTACTCCAGTTAAAACTCATTGTCTCCACTCGGCCCTTTATAAAAACAGATGTACAAATGCCAGTCCACACTCTGACTTAAGACGTCTATAACTTCTTGACATACTACAGTAGGGGTATTTGGGTTCTACCTGAAGCCCTGTCACACTTTCTGAAACCTACAACTCGAGCTTCTTGATGAATATAAAGCATTAACAAAGCAAATTTAAATTTCCTGCCCTTCTAGTTAGATACCAGGCCTGGGAATCCCTCCACCTCCTGGATTGAAACTGTGAAAATGGACTTGCTGTTCCTTTTTCGCCTTTGACCGCTAATGAAAGGAGTGAAACTTTATACTTCAACAAATAAAAAATAAGAGATCCTACAGGAGAACCAACTAGGCAAACTAATCTTCGTGACCGTAGTAACTACCACGGCCTATCGGGCAGCCTCTTTCCCATGTCCCTGCCTCCATTTTTTCCCACTACTCACTGTTGGGTCTGCCGGGGCATTCCTGGGGCGATCCCAACAGAGGCAAGAAGCAGAAACGAATTCCCGTCTTGATGTTCATAGAGTTAGGAAAGAGTGAGCCCACAGAGAGTACCTCCTCCTTTGCTATCTTAACCCAGTCAGTTTCCCTGGCGAGCACTCAGGAGCAGAGCAGTGCTCTAAAGGCCAGCCGGCTCATCCAGAAGTTTCCAAACTCCTGCCACCCCAGGGGTTATACCCCTCTCATGACAAGCCTTTCAGGGGCGCTGTGTCACCGTCCCGGGCGTCTTCCACATGTCAGCTGAGTCTCTGTGGTGCAAACACCTGCACAAAGTGGACCTGAACATGGGGTCTTGTCACGGCCCATAGCCAGGTCAGTTTCCCGTACCTGTCCCGTCTGGTCTGTCTCCCTCCCTCCTTCCAGGTCTGTGTACCTGGAAAGTAATGTGATTCCCAATCAAAGCACCCATATCACAGGCTCTCCTCCAAGCCAGGGCATCCCAGTAGGCTCCACTTTCTATTCTTTCTGGGATAAAATGCCAAGAAGGGTTAGGGAACACTGTTCCCCCGGGAAGACACCCCCCTGAAGTTTCATTCCACCTCATTTGCCCTCCAGATACAGACGGACTGCCCAGCTATTTGGAGTGTAGATTCTTCCTGTCCTACCAATTTGACATATTGACAAATGACACAACCCTGCTTCCTAAGTGACAGCGGTCCCCATCCCTTTTTTAAATTATATGAGTACAAAGGCCAATTTGAACTTCCAGAAGATAAACCCAGTTCTGCTCTAGATGGAGAGAGCCTCAGAGAGAGGATGAGGCTCAGGGGATACTGACCCGATGGGTGTCCACACGCCCCACCCCACAAGCCCCTTCCACTCTGAACGCTGATGGGTTATCAGATGAAAAGTAGATCTGAGCCAGTCATTGGCTTCACCTTGATCACATCTGAGCTCCCCTCCAAGACACTTTTGGCCTGAATGCCGTGAACAGGGAACCAACTGAGGAGGCCCTAGAGCAAGCAGCTCTTGAGGTCATTGGTTAGACCCTGGTGATACAGCCAGGTGGCGTCCATGACCACTGAGCCCCAGAAAACTCTGGGTCACTTATTCAGTATCCATTCCTTCCTCTACCATCCCACGTGGGGTGAGTCAGGCTTGGTGACAGTTGATACTCTACTCCATTCTATCTCTTGTGGCAAGTCCCATCTGAGACACAGCCCCTAGACGTTCTACCCAGAGACTGGAAGTCATGATAAGCTCCTGGTGGACGGCTCCATTCCTTGGGTCCTCCCTCCCCATCTTCCCAAATAAAAAGTATTTGTACTATGAGAAAAACTTTCTATTTTGAAATAATTGCAAATACCTAGGAAGTTGCAAACATAGTATATTGAGGTCATCTATATCCTTTATCCAGTTTCTTCTAATAGTGACATCTTACATAGCCAGAGAACAACATCAAAAGGCGGAAAGTAACATCAGAACAACGTGGGTGTGTGACGCTGAGCTGTTTTATCACATGTATAAATTCACGTAACCACCACCACAATCAAGAGACTGACGTATCAGATCACCACAAAGATCTCCCCCCTGCTACTCTTTATAGTCACACACACACACCCCGGATTCCCACCATCCCTAATCCCTAGAAACCATTAATTTGGTCTTTATCCCTATATTTGTGTCACTTTGAAAGTGTTATATAAATGGAATCATACAGAGTGTGACCTTCAAGACTGCTTTTTTCCATTCAGCATAACACCCCTGAAAACTATTCACGATGTTGTGTGTATCAGTAGTTAATTCCCTTTTACGGCTGAGTAGTACTCATGGCGTGGATGTACCACCCTTCCTTTAGGTGTTTACCTATCGAAGGGCATTTCTAGTTTTTGTTGTCTCTAGGTTGTTTCTAGTTTTGGGCTGTTAAAAATAAAGCTGATATGAATAATCGTGTACAAGTTTTTGTGTAGATGTAAGTCTTCTCTGAGATAAATATCCAGGAGTATAAAGATGGTGTTTACGCCAAGCGTATGCTTATCTTAAAAAGAATTTGCCAAACTATTTCCCCGGGTGGCTGTACCACTTAACGTCCTCACCAGCAATGAATGTATGAGAGATCTTGTTTCTCTGAATCTTCACCAGCATTCGATGTTGTCACTATTTTTTTTAAGCTCTTCTAATGGGTTTCTAATGATATCTCATCATGGTCTGAATTTGCATTTCCCTAATGGCTAATCATGCTGAAAATTCTTTCATGTTCATATTAACCATCTTTGTATCCTCTTCAATGAAATGGCACTTCATGTCTTTTGCCCATTTTCTATTTGGATTGTTTGGGCTGTTTTTACTGTTGAGTTTTGAGAAATCTAGATATGAAACTTCTGTTAGACATGAGATTTGGAAAGGTTTTCTCCCAGTCCGTGGCTTATCTTTTCAACCTCTTGACAGGGTAATTTGCAAAGAAAAAGTTGTTAATTTCGATAAAGCCCAACTTACCGATTTTTTTTCTTTTATGGAATGTGCTTTTGGTGTGTCGTATCTGAGAACTGTTTACTTAACCCTAGGTCCCAAAGATTTTTTACTATATTTTTATTCCCTAAGGGTCTCTAGTGTTGCGTTCCCATCTACATTGATGATCCATTTTGTCTTAATTTTTGCATAAGGTGCGAGCCTTATGTCCAGGCTCTCTCCCTTTTTCCCCTCTAAGGATATTCAATTGTTTCAGCACCATTTGTTGAAAAGCCTATCCTTCCTCCAATGAATTATTTTTACACATTTGTCAAAAATCAGTTGGCTGTACTTGTATGGACCTATTTCTGGGCTCTGTTCCCTATCACACCGTCTTGTTTACTGTAGCTATTTAAAATTCTTAAAATTGGGTAGAGTGATTACTTTTGCTTTATTATTTTACAAAACTCTTTTAGTTATTCTAGTTCGTTTACCTTTCAATATAAGTTTTAGAATCATCTTATCTACATCTACAAAAGATTTTCCTGGATTTTGACAGGAACTGCATTAAACCTACATATTGACATGGAAAGAATTGATATCTACACTATGTTGATTTTTCCAATTCATCAAGTCAATGTGTTTCTCCATTTGGTTAGATCTTTGATTTCTTTCTTCAGTGTTTTGTAGTTTTCAATATACAAGTTCTGTACATGTTTTTTTGTTTTTTTGTTTTTTTTTTTTGCGGTACGCGGGCCTCTCACTGCTGTGGCCTCTCCCGTTGCGGAGCACAGGCTCCGGAAGCACAGGCTCAGCGGCCATGGCTCACGGGCCTAGCCGCTCCGCGGCATGTGGGATCTTCCCAGACCGGGGCACGAACCCGTGTTCCCTGCATCGTCAGGCGGACTCTCAACCACTGCGCCACCAGGGAAGCCCTGTACATGTTTTTTTTAAGATTATATCTAAGTATTTAACTTTGGATTAATTTGAAATGATATCATCTCCTAATTTTGGATAGTAACATGTTCATTGCCTACTATACGGGAGTACAATTGATTTTTCTATGTTTATCTTGTAGCCTGCAATCTTACTGAATGCACTTACTAGTTGTATACTCTTCCTTCTGGACTCCACGGTTTCTAATGAGAAATCTGCTGTTGTTTGAATTATTTCCTCCCATAAGCAAGTGTTGTTTCTCTCTTCTTGCTTTCATTTTCGCTTTTTCTAGTTTTCAGAAATTCAATTATGATATCTTGGCAAGGATTTCTTTGGATTTATCCAGTCTGGAAGTCACACACTGCTTTAATCTGTAGGTTTGTGTCTTTTGCCAAAGTGGGAAAATTTAAGCCATTATTTCTTCAAATACTTTTTCAGCCTCATTTTCTTTCTCCTCTCCTTCCAGGATTTTGATGACGTGAATGTTAAATCTTTTTTATGGTCATGTAGTTCCCACTGTTTATTCTTTTAGTGGATTTTTTCTCTATTTTTCAAATTGAGTAATTACAATTGTTCTATCTTCCAGTTCATTGATTAATTTCTTTGATCTCTCCATTCTACCATTAAGTTTTCATTACAGTTATTGTAGTTTTTCAGTTCTAAAATTTCCAGTTGATTTTTTTTTTTTGCGGTACGTGGACCTCTCACTGTTGTGGCCTCTCCCGTTGCGGAGCACAGGCTCCAGACGTGCAGGTTCAGCGGCCATGGCTCACGGGCCCAGCCGCTCCACGGCAAGTGGGATCTTCCCAGACCGGGGCACGAACCCGTGTCCCCTGCATCGGCAGGTGGACTCTCAACCACTGCACCACCAGGGAAGCCCTCCAGTTGACTTTTTATCTTGTTTCATTGCTGAACTTTTCTGTCTTTTCATTTGTTTCAAGTGTGTTCATAATTGCTTTTCAAAGCGTTTTTATGATAGCTGCTATAAAATCCTTCTCAGATAATTCTAACACTTGTGTCACCTTGGTATTGGCGCCTGATGCTGACTTTTCTCATTTGAGTTGAGATTTTCCTGGATCTTGGTATGACAAGTGGTTTTCAATTATATCCTGGACATTTGTGGTATCATATTATGAGACTTTGGATCCTATTTAAATCTTCTGTCTTAGCAGACCTCCTCTGACATTGTGCCAGCAGGTGAAGGGAGGTACCACGTGATTACGGTTGGCTATGCGGGAGTGGAAATTCAGATTCATCACCTAGGTTCTTTTCACACAGTAGGGGTGGGAATTCAGACTCCCCACTAGGGTTCTGATGACCCACTCTGGTTAGAAGAAGGAGGAACACCTCCTTGCTCCTCCCCACGTGACTTCCACTGACACCATTGTGTGTGTGGTGGGGTGGGGGCGCGCTCATTACCCAGGCCATCATGAAAGTCCTGACTCTCAGATCTGCAGAACCACAGATGTGGAAGGAGAGGTTCCTCATTCCCACTGTGTGGGGATGAAAGTTCCAAGTCTCCATATGGCCTCTGCCAAGGAAGCCCCCAGTCCCCACTTGGCCTTCTCTCATACCACTCCAGCGGGGATAGGAGGTGCCTAGTTGTAGCCTGTCCCGATTGGAAGTCGAAGCTCCCTACTCAAACTTTACAGGCAGGTGTAGCGATGGGGCTATAGTTTTCCCTGTGGCGTTTGGCTTGCGGATGGTGGTTGTTGTCTAAAAGTTGTCTCTCTTGCTAGGATGCCCCTTCTCTTATCCTCTGACTAGAGAAAGCAAGCTTTTCTTGGGACTTGTTTTGTCTGTGCCCACTAGTGTTCCCAAATTGCTGGCTTCTCCAGGGCCCAGCCTGGGATAATATATGAAGCAAAAGGAAAATGCAGGGAATTTACCACCATGTCATTTTTGGCGTCCTGATGTCTCCAAAACTGGTCTGCCTTTCCCCCCACTGCCCCAGCTTACAGAGTCTTCTTATATTTGTTTTAAACATAATGTTCAGGGTTTTTAGTTGTACTTACCAGGAGGAATGGGGAGAAGTGTGTCTACCCCATCTTGTCTGGAGCGCCCATAACATTTTAAACTTGAAATGCAAAACAAACTGGCTTAGAAAACACATGGAGAAAATAAACATGGGTATAATGAACATGAACAAAGTAAGGAAACATTCTTCAGAAAAACAAAAAGGTCGTTTATTATGAGTAGACCCATTTGAGCACAGAATGAACATAATTATTTGTAGAGCAATATAACAATGATGTGAAAAGACAGAGAAAGATCTTTTTTTTTTTTTAATTTTTTGGCTATGCCACGTGGCACATAGGACTTTAGTTTCCTGACCAGGGATTGAACCTGTGCCCCCTGCATTGGAAGCTCGGAGTCTTAACCTCTGGACTGCCAGGGAAGTCCCAAGAAAGATCCTTAAAGAAGAAAAAGAGTATAAAAAGGAGCACCAAACCAGTCTTTGGAAGGTCTTGAAAGACAAGCAGAAATATAACCTACACACGTGTCACCATAAGATGTAGTGAACCTTGAGAAATAAAGTGGGCTTTGGAGTAAAACCTTGGTGTTTACATATCACACACATGTTGTTACTTAACTCCCCCCCCCACACCTCACACTCAAGCATTTTGTCATCTCTAAAGTGGGGCTAATCCTTTAAAGTACTGTTGTAAGATTAGAGAAAGTAAGTAGGTATATCCTAACTAGGCACTGTGCTGGTTCAGAAATGGTAATATTAATATAAGCAGTAGGTTGTAAAGATTTTAAAGAAGTGGAATGATTAGATGAAAATGGGTTTAAGAATTAATAAAATATGGAGGAAATTTTGGGAATTAAAGAGCTTGCGACTTGATGTACTAGCTAGATGGCTGCTGCAAGTTACCTGGGAGAGGTAGTAAAAATTAGGAGCCGGGGGTGGCTAGGTCTGGGTAGAACCAGAAAATCGGAAAAATACCAAGGAATTTTGAAGGGGGGGAAAAAGAAAGACACGATTTACGACGAAGGAACTCATATGACAAATGAATATGAGTAAAATCTCACTAATTCTTGATGAGTCTAGGAGGCCTAGTAGAGTTTTCAAGAAATTCAGTATAATACATTGCAATTACATGAAATAGCCAGTGCTTCTTTGCGGGCATATAGGGTCAACGCTTGCCCACTACAGGCTCTCTCTAGGGTCTCTTCTGATGATTAGAAAAAACAATTATTCACAGTTATCATCTTTTGTTTGAATAAAGCTTTAATGTACTTTTAAATGATTTCTGTTCTTAATATTATAAACATTGCCTCTGGAGATGTGCTTGCACTTTTGATTTATACTCTACAGTAAACAGAGAATTTTCTCAAAAGGGAGAATAATGATAAATAATGTCAACAGGCCTGAGTAAATTTTATTTTAGCATGAAAATTTTCACATTTAAAATGGTATGGATTGGTCATTTTGTATAATTGTAAAATGTATTTTCAACTTGGTTAAACTATGCATATTTCAGATCTCTTCCTTTTCCACTCTGTGTCACCAGCTCCAAATTTTCCCAACTTCCTCCTTGAGATGCAAATCATAGCTTATATTTTAAAGAGACATATGCCCTAAACTCTCCAACCCAGATTACGTGTAAACACTCATAGCTGAAAATGAAAGGAGATGTCTTTTCATTTACCAGAAGCTGAGGAGAGAAGACAGCAGTAAAGACAACAGTGGTGCAGAAAGTGAGAGAGTTGAAAGTTAATTTCCCCAGAAACAGGAAATACCCGCCAACACAGACACACACACACACACACACACACACACACACACACACATTCACATCCCACATGACAGAAGATAGCAACCAGTTTCTGCACACAATACAAAAAATACTTTCTAGAGAAATGCTTTTATTTAATTCTCACAAGAATGACAAACAACACAAGGCTTCTGCCAACAACTGTAAAAAAGAAATCATAGCAGCTACCACTTATTGGGGACTTCACCTGTATTGGAAATATATGTCCCCCACATACATAGTATCATGGGATGCTTGCAACAATTCTGGGATGTGGGCAGGCATGAGTATCTCAGTTTTACAGATGAAGAAACTGGGTTTCAGAGCAGCTACAGGATTTGCCCGAGGTCACCCAGTTACTATGAACTTGAGCCATGACGACTCCTAACTTGTTTGACTTCTAACCCTAATCTCATCAGTACTGTGTGCATTGCTTTCTAGAAAATCTCCCCCTGGCAGCAAAAACAGGTATTGTGGCTTCTCTTTCTGATGTTAAAATAATAACAAACTCTTTCATAATGATACAATAAACTGTCTTATTTAAACTGTCTTATTTAAATGTTTGTCCATTTTACTGTATGAAGATTGCCTATTCGTGGATAACTTGGATAACGAATAGAGAAGAATCTTGAGTTAATTTCTGCTTCCCTCTTGTGTCAGAGACTAGTAATGACAATTACAAGAGCCTTATGCTTCTTTGTATCTCCTTTCTCTCTCCTTTTATTCATCTCGTAAATTATCCCATTTCCTCTCTATCTAAGTGAAGTAAAAGTTTGAATTTGAAAATTTGATCTGTTACAAAGTATCTCTCAGCTCCCCTGAAGCTCTCAATTACAATGGGTCTATTTCGTTAAAAGCACAATTTCAGTGTGTGATAGAATACGATCGGATCAATACCATGCAGTGCAATAAACCTTTGTCCCATGTCTTCCATTCAAACTGTCTCAGAACAATTTTCAATATTAAGTAATGCCGTTACCGTGTTATAAGCCCAAACCTTGGTAAGATGATAGTAAAGTTGAGATGCCCATCGCTATATGTTCTACTTTTCCTTTCCTCTGGATCTGACTGTGTCTAAGCGTGTCTCTCAACCCAGGGCCGGTAGCTTCCTGCAAGTGATTACATCTGAGAAGTCCAGACCTGGCCTTGTTACTTGAATGAGGCCAGGGCAAAACCAGGCCGTGAAGCAGAAAATAACTCAAGCTGTATGTGCCACCCAGCCATGGCTTGAGCTCTAAGGAGGCAGATGCAGTGAAATGATAGAGCAGAAAGAACAAAGGGTACTTTTGCACAGTGTGGTGCAAGTATCCTGTTCCCATCAGTCAGGGAAATCGGTGAGTTTAGTTAAAATAACAACACTCTAGCAGGTCTGAAGCATCTATTGGAGAGAAGTTATTAGTGTCTGAACAGTACTATCTAATCTGGAGGTCACTAACCACATCTAGCTAATTAAATTGAAATTAATTAAAATTAAGTACAACTAACAATTCAGATCCTTAGTGGAATCAGTTCATTAGCATTAAGTGCTCACTAGTTCCATGTGGCTACCGGTTACTGTATCAGAGAGCACAGTTACAGAACCCTTCTGTCATCACAGAGTTGCAAAAGACAAGACATCTGGAAGACCACATTCCACATGAAATTTCTTGGCTCTGATGAGTTTATCATCAATGGCCCAAAGAATGGAGGTTGAGAATCCCTGGAGGGTTTTCTCTTATGATTACAAAGGGGTTGAGTCTAACTCAGGAAAGGAAAGAATAGAAAAAAGTGGGATTGAAAAATACATAGGGCCAGGAAGGGGAGCTACAATCCTCTACATTAAGTTTCACTTTTCCCCTACTGGCAACTGGATCCCGCACAGCTGTGGCTGGATTAAGGCACTAAAATAGCAATCTAGCTTTGCTATAACTATAGAATACTTTACAACTTGAACTCTTTGCAGCACCTTTGACCTTACAATTTTAGAAGGAAAAAAAAAAAACATCCCGTGGAATATTTGTAGCAAAAATAATACAAAATCATACTATATAATTTACGTACCTAAATACATATATGGGACCATTTGGAAAGTCATACATTCAATACACAGGAATGACTTAGGACTATAATTATAAAAGTGAATTCCAGAAGACGATTTCTCCATTTCTGACGCATTTCTCCATTTCTGAATGCGAAGGTAGAGGGGTTATCTGGTTATGTGTTGGTGAATAAAATATCCAAGGAGGTATATAATAGAAAGCCCACAAGGGTGTAGATTTTCCCACTGATGCATATTAGCACAATGGAGCCATTCAGTAAATTTCACTGCAGTTCTCTAAGTGGTTCTCTGGTGCCTGGCCCCTCACCCAGGTACCCAAGGTTGTGCTCTCAGAGACGGATACCCGTCAGGCTCATCGGACCCGTGTGTCAGCTCCACACCTGGGAATGCCCCACTTAGAGAGAAGGAGTACCCAGCACCATATGGGCCAGGGCCCACATTTAGAAACATTTCGAGTCTTCCTAAATTCTAAAATCACAGGGAAGATTTAAATTCATGCTTTAGCTCTTTGTGAGCCATACAAGAAAGAAATTTTGATTTGAGGGGCTTGATCTGAGAGCAGGAGACCCTTGGGTCTCCAGTGGCCCCAGCCACCCTTGGCCATGTCCGCGTCCCATTTCCTACACAATCTCATTTTGTCCACACAGTAAGTCTAGGAAGTAGAAATTACCAACCTCGTTACATTAACAAAGAGTATATTTTAGAGCAGTGTTTCAGGAGTGGAGTGTTTGAAGGATTTCTAGATACATCTCGTGTGAATTTTCCCTCCCAAATGTCAGGCATCTGCTTTATTATTTGAAAATACCACAGGGAAGAAGATCCCTACACCATATGATAGCTATTTTAACTGCCTTTGTGTGTCTTCTGTCTTCTTTTTCAAAACCAAGCTGTGACAAGTGCCTCTAATGCACTTTACTGTTTATTGGGTTTATCAAAAATAGGGTAACTTCATATTTGCATTCTAAACACATCGCCTGCTGAATAGGCTGACATTTCATCTGCTTTCAGACAGGTCTCCACGTCTTCCCAGTTGGAGTCCACATTTTGGATATACTAAAATATATCTAAATACATACTAACATTTTTCCAAAAAGTTTGTCTTACAAAAATAAACCCTCAAAAGGGCTTAAGGAAAAAAAAATGTTATGAGAATGTCGATCGTGTTTCAGAACCTGAGAATGGGAATGCAACTGGACCTCAGGAAACACTAGAACCAGGAACCCGGTGGAGCTCAGACCCCTTTTGCTGTCCACTCTGCTCACGTCTGTATATCCGATTTGTTTCTCTCTCTCCTTCTGCAGGATCGCATGACAGGAACACAGCTATCAACTCTGGAGATTTTCGTCTGACAGCTTCAGCCACAAGACAGACACAAAGCTGACTCTCTCTGTTTCAAACCGAATATCCCAAGGAAGAGATGCATCAGACCAGCTTGGGATGGATTCCATCATCTCACAAGTCAAGTCTAGATGTGAATTAGGATCATGTTATTTAAAGCAATGAATGGATAACTGTGAGGAGGGTGTGTGTGTGTGTGTGTGTGTGTGTGTGTGTGTGTGTGTGTGTGTGTGTGTGTGTGTGTGTTGTGTGTCAGCTCGTTTGCAAGGAATTATTACTGCTGCCTTTCTCAGTCTTTGTTTTTTTTTTTTAACTCAGGATCTCAAAATATCACTAATGAATTTTTCTATTTACCTGGCAGACTAGGATTAAAGTAACTTCATTATTTTAACATGCCTTTAAATTATACCAACAGCATTTTTTTCTTTTTAACAAAACATTTACAAATCTCAAGCCTATAATGCTCTCCACAAGCACCCAGATAATATCTGGATACGATATGTTTTGAATTGTCGGAAATATTTGAGTTAAATTGAAGTTGATCTCCCATCTCCAAGAATTTTTATTATGAAAGCATCGTTTAGAATACTAAATAACGCATTATGGATTCATAATATTTATGTCACCTACAAAAATAATGATTAGGGCATATGCTTTGAGCATTATAAAAGGAACATATTTGCCGTGTTGTTACTCGCTCATATACCCCAAATGTTCTTTAACTGTCTACTCACAGACACTGGGTCCCTGTTTACATGTTTAATTATGATCACTTGTTATCTTAGGGAGGATCTGTCACCTTGAGAATAATAAATGTTTTTGATAATCTTCTAGAGCAGTAGGCAAAATTGAAAGGTAAACATGGATGTGTAGGCACATCATTATTAAAATAAGCACCAAAAAATAAAAATAAGAAAATATCTCTAAACAAATAAATATTAAGAATTGACATATGATGCAAAAAAAAGAGCTCTAATAAATTGATTTGCTATCTGTTCTCAGGGTTATTAACATTAACTATTATCAATCTTCAGCCTAGCATATAGTCATAAATATTGACTTCTCCCTTTTCAAATTGCCAATACTCTTACTCATCAGTAAGCAAGGTAATCACTCAAATGATAACAAGAGAGGGTTTATTTGGTAGATACTTGTACAGCACTATTTCCAATTTCATGGAAAATAAGTTCAGTCCCATAATTTGGGTAGTGGAGCTATGAAATAGGAGTCCAAAGACCCCATTTTTATTCCGTATCCAACACAAAGATACCGTATGGCCCTGGAGAAGTCATTTCAGCATTCCAAATGTTTACAAATACCAAATATTTCAAAGAGATACAATGAAAGATACTTTTTTATTATTGAGGCAAAATGTATATACAATGAAATGCATTGACCTTAAGGGTACAATTCGATAAGTTTTGACAACTGAAAACGCCCATATAACCAACACCCAAATCAAGATCTGGAACACTTTCACCACTGTATAGAAGTTCTCTCATAAAGTGGGAGGTAATCTCCAAAATAGAATAACAGCAGAGATTCATGCCCTTGGATTGAACAAAAACTCGCAATTTCTTTGTAATTTAATTTATATCATCTTACCAGCCCTTTCTCTTTTCTCCTTTTGATTCTGAAATATAGGGCATTAAATTATGCACAGATTATTGAAAGTAATGAAGAGCAAAAACCAGATTTGCCAGCCAGATTGGAATCCTTGGATCTATGTAGAAAATAGGAAAGTCTTCTCAGTGGGCAGTATGGGAAGAAGGTGAAAAGGTTTGGAGTTATGATTCTCCTCCACCAAATAAAAGCCCAGGGCTATTACTGACCTTTTCTAAATGCACTGGGCTTCTTACAGATTGTTTTCTATAAACAAAAGGGGGCCCAGGACATGGAAGCAACCTAAATGTCCATCAACAGGGGAATGGATAAAGAAGATGTGGTACGTATATACAATGGTATATTACTCAGCCATAAAAAAGGACAAAATAATGCCATTTGCAGCAACATGGATGGACCTAGAGATTGTCATACTGAGTGAAGTAAGTCAGACAGAGAAAGACAAATATCATATGATATCGCTTATATGTGGAATCTGGAAAGAGGCTACAAATGAACTTAACTACAAAACAGAAATAGAGTTACAAATGTAGAAAATAAACTTATGGTTACTGGGGAGTAAGGGGAGAGGGAAGGGATAAATTGGAAGATTGGGACTGACACATACACAATACTATATATAAAATAGATAACTAATAAGGACCTACTGTATAGCACAGGGAACTCTACTCAATACTCTGTAATGGCCTATATGGGAAAAGAAGCTAAAAAGAGTGGATATATGTATATGTATAACAGATTCACTTTTCTATACACCTAAAACTAACGCAACTTTGTAAATCAACTATACCCCAATAAAAATATTTTTTACAAAAAGGGGAAAAAACACTTTCTCTATTCCTAGCCCAGCAGACTTCTCCAAAAGCCCAACTGAACGACGGATAAATTTACTAAATATAATCCTATGGTATTTACTATGTGTCAAGCCCTATTGCAAGTAGCTTATATTTATTAACTTATCCAATCTTTAGCAAAAGCATAGGAAAGATGTTAGCAGGAATGGTGGAATAAAAACCTCTGAAAATTCACTCCTTCATAAAAGCAAAAGGAACACTGGGAAAAATTGTCAACTCATCATTTTCAGAATTCTGGAAATTAGCCAAAGGTTTGCAACAATCCAAGGAGTATTTATTCAAGAAAAACAACCGACTCTTGTTAAGAACAGTGAGTTGTGTGTTGTGTTAATTTCCCCTATTTCCATGCCCCTCTCCCTAGCTCCACAGCCGTCCTGCACACCAGCAGCCCATGGTAATGCACCATATTAATAGAATAAAGATGAAAAGCCCATGATCGTCACAACACATGCAAAAATTCTAACACCGCTTCATGGCAAAAGCACTAAACAAACTAGGAATAGAAAGGAACTCCCTCAACCTGAAAAATGGCAACTATGACATGGAGGAATCTTGAAAACATTATGCTAAGTAAATAAAGCCAGACGTGAAGGTCACATATTATATAATTCCAATTATATGAAATGTCCAGAATAAGCAAATCCGTGGAAATAGAAAGTATATCAGTAGTTGCCAGGAGCTGGGTGGAGGGAGGAATATGGAATGAATGCTAATGGATATGGGGTTTCTTTGGGGGATGATAAGCCTGTTCTGCAATTACTTAAGGGTGATATTTCACACGCATGTGAATATACTAAAAGCCACTCAATTATGCACCTTAAAGGGTAGGAGATATATATGAAGTAAGTTATGTTATCATCCCTGTTTTATAGACAAAATTGATTCCCTAAAGATTAAGCACAATTCACCCTAAGTCACACAATTAGTAGGTGGTGAATTGGGATTCAGTTCTATGTACTCTGGCTTCAGAGTCCAAACTTTAACCACTGTGTCACATAGAGCTCTTGCAAAGATCTCCTTTCTAAAGAAAGTTCAACTAACAAGCCGAACAGATGGCATTGTTTCCTTTTCAACTGTTACAATGATACAAAATAGAGATACCTGTGCCATTTTTGCAAATTAGGTGAGGTACTCAGGTATACTGCAGGAGTCCAATGACATGTAATGAAACCTACAGGTACCTTTATAGAAATTGCGTCTCATTGGATCATTTTTAAACCTGGTCCATCTTTGCCTCGTATAGAAGCTTCTCCTATAGTGGAACAGAAATTAGGCTTTTACCTGCGGAATTATTACAGGTGTGGACCTGCCATTTCTGTTTCACAATATTACTTAACTTCTCAGTGTTAAGTTTTGTTGTCTATAATATAGGAATAAAAGTAGTACCCCCTTAGAGGATTAATATGAGGATTAAGCACTTAAATTAATACACTTAATATGCTTAGGCTGGTGTCATGAACATAGAGATTATTCATAAATGTTAGCTATTATAGTAATAATATTATGCTCACACTGATACCATGAACAAATTATCACTTTTCCCCATAATTCTTGTTAATAGAGTCAATAACAGAAAAGAATTCACTTTTAACTGAAACGAGAATACGGTCAATGTTCACAAGCCACTACAATGGATGCAATAGTAGGTAATAACTCATGGACATATGGGGTGATGAATAGTGAACTAATAGGCTGATGCAGGGAGATTTGAGGGGACATGGATTCGCTGAATTAGTAGCCATTTTCCTCAAGTCAAATCTTTGGAAATGGATGGAAACTATAGCCAGTCGAATTTCTGGAGTAGGATTGCCAGGCTGAGTAACGCATCACTGCAGGACCCATTAAAGCACAAGCACGCAGACCCATTCAAAACTACTTGGCGTTTGCCATTAGACACGGAATCACCCCCACTTCCCTCCTTTTCTCATCCCACATCCTTCCAAAGGTCTTTGAGCTTCTTTTCTTGTCTCTTCTCAGAAAGCTGATTGCCAGAGCCTCCATGGCTGCACAGAAGAAACCAGAAGACAGTGCCCAGTGGGAACCTGGACGTCGGTGGAGCTCATCGCGGCTGGTTGCCACTTCTGCTAACATTGCCGTGAAAGTCTTGTAACACTCAGTGAAACAAACACATCTCTTCTCATGTAACTGACCTCCCTCACTTTTTTAGTAAAGGCATTAAAAAAGAGGAAAGAAGTAAGTCAAAACCTAAGGTCCAAACCTAATCCCTTTTTTTAAAACCTAATCATTAGCTTAGAGAAAGGTCATATGCTTTAGAGAGACACAGGGAACCATGAATCAATACACAATTACTCTGCATTTCCTTTGAAGTATATTTAACCACTGCAGGAATGCAGGCTACCTTTGCTTTAAAATACTTGAGAAAAACTCACAAAACTTCCCACATCAAAAGTTCAGTGTCACAAGTCTTATAGCCTAAAAGTTATACCTAATATGTAACCTAGTTCCTCGTTCGGAAATCTAAAATTTTTAAAAATCATGAAGGGAGAGATTTTAAAAATCACTTAGCCCAAGTTCTAAATTTGTTAGAAGTAAAACCAAGGCACATAAAATGTTATATGCTATTTAAAAAAAACTTATAAAGTTAGGTGGCCTGTCCAAGGTGAGAGCTAGTCAACACACTTAACTTCTTTCAGACCTCTGCCTAAAGCAAATTCTAAAGCATGATAAAGCTGTATATATATTTGTTTAAAATAGAATGTCTGTATGTTTGTATAATATGTATTTTGTTGGTGTTTATAAAAATAAGCAATGCACATTAGGGAAAATATATAAATCTATTAAGAATAAAATACAAGAAATATTATTCATACCTCATCTGAATAAATGATCCCAGAATTGTTCTAGTTTTCCACTTGTTTAACTGTTGTTTGTTGAAGATCTACACAGTAAGTAGCTCTGTGCTAACACCTGGGTGTACGTTGCCATGACATTGCCAGGATGATTCATTACAACTGCCCATATTTCTGAATCAGTTTCTTGCAGTTTGTCAGGGAGTGTAGTAGCCAGGGTTTGATATATTAGTCATAGATCTTTCAAGGTCTTTTTTTTGACCCATTACTGGGAGATAATTTTCCATGAGTTTCTCATGTTTCTGCACTTTGAGAGCAAGGTACTCTTAGCCTTTGTTGCGGGCTATCTTTTCAAGTATCTTTTTATAGAAAACAGCTTTGGAAGAGAGAGGGATCACCTCCTCCAGTGCATGGGGCAGATATGCCTACTGCCTACTATAAAAGATTTGTCTCCCCAAACTCAGGGCTCCTTTCCTGTAATGCAACCCACTTCACCTCCAAGTAACCACCTGCCCCTCTTTGTGTTGACCCGTGGGAATGGGATTTGGAGAATTCGTACACAAAACACTCACACTTGGTTACACTAGTGCACAGCAATTGCTGACTTAGGGATTGCATGCCTTCTACAAGCATCTGTGAAACTGTAGCAGCTAATTTGGTAGCTCGAACATAGGGTAAAATCTCAGACTCTTCATATTTGTTGACACACATACTGAACTCTTAATATGTAATGGGTTAAGTACAGGAACAAAAAGACTAAAGTTAAATTCTATGTTGTACAAGATTTGCCTAATCTCAACCCCGTGTCACCTCTCACCACTCTGTTGTCCCTTTTCTCTCTAGCGATCATTACTCCCTATCTGTAGATCAGACCCTACATACTCCATTCAGCAACGCTGAATTGCTCTCACTTCTTTGAAGAGCCCATGATATCATATCACTCTGTGCTTTTGCTTTGGCTTAATATCTTTACCTCTGTGGGACTCAAGTTCTTCATCGGTAACATAAAGGATGTGGAAAGACTTAGATTCTCTGACTATATCTGCTGTGGACTGAATGATTGTGCCCCCTCCCCCCAAAATTCATGTTGAAACCTATCCCCCAAGGTGATGGTGTCAGGAGGTGGAGCCTTTGGGAGGTAATGAAGTCATGAGGGTGGAGCCCCCATGATGGAATTAGTGCCCTTACAAGGACAGGGATGCGAAGGCTTGCTGTCTGAAATCTGTCACTTGAGGGCATAATGAGAAGGTGACCATCTGCAAGCCAGGAAGTGGGCCCTCACCAGACATTGGATCTGCCAGCACCTTGATCTTGGACTTCCAGCTCCAGAACTGTGACAAATCAATATTTATTAATTAAGCCACCCAATCCACAGCATTTTTGTTACAGCATCCCAAGCTGACTAACATACTATCTGACTGGAATGCTTTATCCCCTTTTTGGCCTGAAAAATTTTGACTTTAATCTCTTTGATGCCGTCTCCAGCATGACTTTAAAACCACACTCCTCTTCATTCCCTCCCTCCACCTCCACCAACACACTGTCAGGCGAGATAAATCTGGACCTCCTTGATGCCACTCTGATTAGAGAGACTATTCGAAACATCTATTTATATTCATCATCATTTAAGATGAACCTTACCTTGGGATATTAGCTAATGCTAATATTTTACTGTGATATTTTAATACTGTTAATTTCATTCTTATTTATTTTTATCTCATTCTTCTTTAACGTCTATTTTTGTACGAACTTCACAACATATATACTATATTAGCACAATAATATATACATAAAAGAGATAGGTAACAAATAAATAAAGGTACATATATTGAGGATTCATTCCTCCTCCTCCAATTTTACAAGTAGAGGAGAGGGGCACACACAAAAAATTGGAGGCCATTAAACCAATAGTTCCAAATTAGGGGCCATTGTCGAGCTAATGGGTGTTGACAGCACTTACTTGTGTTTCTTGCCCTTACCTGCTAATTGTAAGACCTCTTAGCTCCAATAAAAGTTTAATTGGTTGTGTTAGAGTCCCCAGAAGTTGCCCTATCTGTCCTCCAGCTAAAATATAGCAGGCACGTGTTCTTTCTTCTTCCCCTGCTTTGTCGCCCGCTCTACAACCCAGCCCACTGCTCTTTCCCACAGGCATTGCAGCCCCGCTAGACAACGCTGCCGCTTTGGCTGAGTTGTACCATATCCCTAGATACGACCCCTGCTACACCTCGAAGCCCATGAGCTAGCAAAGCCGCGATTACTTGTGGTTAAGCAGGGAGAAGAGCCTCTTTCTCCCTTTTCTGTCACATTCTCTTAGGAGGTACCAAAGAAATGGCTAGTACTGCAGTGCCTTTTGGAGTTTTATGTGAAGCACTTTCCCTATGCTTTAACTTACAACACCTCTCCTCTTTCCCTCCATGTGCCTGAGAGGCAAAGCAGGGGGGCCAACCCCATGCTGTGCTGAAATTGCCTTTCCCTTCAGAAGCTTGAGACCCTGTTACTGTGTCAAGTTCATCATGCCTCCCTCCCCTTTGTTATAGGACCTCCCAGAAGGCTTCACAGCCCCACAAGCAAATAGATGCCTGCTTGGTTCAAAGCTCTAGTCATGGACATGATCAGACATGTCTAAACACCAGTGATGGGTCCAGTTCTAGTTCAAGCTGGAACCCTCCCTCCACTCTGCCGCTAATGACCCATGCGTCATGCATCACTTTGTCGGAGGAGCTAGAAAGGAAAGACAACGGGAGAAATGGTTGCGTTCCAGCAGTGTCCTTACCCAGCTGGGTGACAGGCCCTCCATTTTCATCTATAAAATGAAGATGCTGAACAGGATCCTCCTTATGTGCCTTTTCAGCAATAACATCTTCTGATTCTGAAGAATAGCCCTGAGGGGGATGGCTCATATGTCCCTGAGAAAAATATATATTCTGAATTGGCAGGATACATTTTTTAAGTCCATAATTGTGCTTTTCCATCATTGGAGACACCTCTCCTTTATTTCCAGCATCTACACAAGTACTGAGAAATCTCAAGACTTTCTAATTTTTGATGCTTTTCATGGAATTTTTTTTCCTCAAGAACCTCTTACAATCTTTTCTATACAACTCGTGAGATGTGCTTTATTGTTCCTTTTTGTTTTGCTTCATTTTCATTCTGTGTGTTTTGCATTCGGCGGACCATTTCGATCTAAAAATCTCACGTCCCCAAATTCTAGGAAATTTTCTTATATTAATTGTTTTTGAAAATCTTCTCTTCAATTTTTTGTCTCTTTTTATGAAACTACCATTACTTGGATGTTGCATTTGCTAGAACTGTCCTCACAGTGTCTTCTTTTATTTCCATCCTATTTTCTGTACCTTTATTACACTAAGACTATTCCTTATCATCTTTCAACTGTTCCAGAAGCTGATTGTAAAGATAAAGAAATGGAAAAAAGAAGATAAAAATGAAAAACCTGGATATGGAGTATAGAAGCCCCAGCTTTTGAAAACATTACCTGTGTTTTGGGGACGGATGCATATCATGCATTGGGATATTATTTTTAAAATATAAAAACACTTCATCCTTCTGCATGTCTTCCACCAGGACCTTCCCCAATTCTGCTGTGGGCACACCTCTACCTAAGGAACGATTATGATCGTTACAACAGGGATGCAAAGAAGCAATGTTGAGGTTTTCAAGTCTGCACCATGCCAGTTAGCTTGAAAGCCAAGTTGTTTTCAAAAGTGAAATGGTCATCTAAGTTACTTAGGTTCATTTGCTGTATTAAGAACAAAATCTGGTGTGTTAGAATGTCCAGTTCACTATAAATCGAGAGTAGAGAGACCTCACGACGTGATGCACGGAGAAGTAGGGAAAGTCTTTCATTTCTGTTTCCTTGAAAGGGAGAAAAAGATATAGCGAGAAGAGAGCAGATACCAGTGTCTTGAGTTCAGTTTTTCCTTAACCACTCAATGTCAAAATTCAAGGGGATGGGACTAAGGGAGTTGGGTGTTGGCTGTAAAAAGCAGAGTGGTAGGAGAGGACTCAGAACACTGGGGTCTAGTGACCTGCTTCCCATGCACAGCCTCAGGAGGCTGCCAGCCTCTCGAGAGGTCCACACTTGGTGCGCAAGCAGGTCCTGCTGGACAGGAAAACAACGGTCCTGAGTGGCACATGAGGTGGTCAAATAGCTCCAATGACACCAAGGCGCCTCTCCTGACTCCTCAGAGCGTGTGCGTGATATTCGGGTAGGGTTGCCAGATTTAGCAAATACACGTCACCCGGTGTTAAATTTGAATTTCAGGCAAACAGGTCATACTTTAGTGTAAATATGTCCCATGCAGTATTGGAAACTCTCTACTGCCTAGTCCCCTCTTCTCTCCTATTACTGTTTAATAAATTTTAATAACAACAATTTGCTAGGAAAGGCACTATCATTCTCCAGAAAATAAAAAAAAACAGTCTAATAGAAAATTGGAGTTTCCCAGTAGTAGTCTTAAGACAGAATTTTTGGGTTGGGAGAAGAAAGCATCCTTCTTGGGGACAGGAAATTCAGCAGTGTGATATCGGGCTATAAACTCCTGAGACGGGGACTGGAGCCTTTACCCTAACATTCAGTCAAATCTAGAGGATTCGGGAAGTAAGTTACCAGAAGTCCATTAGAAATAGAGAAAAGAGCAGGGGAAAAAATCTGCAAAAGAATTCATCCCAAGGGAAGAGACACTGAAGAAACAAGTTTGGTCAAAGACATTGAACCAGGGCAGGAGGGATTATAGGGTTGGGGAATTGGGGACCAACAGTGAGACATTTCTAGATGGGCCTCTGTCCATTCTCAGCTTGAAGTTAGGCTGGGGGATAGACTACAATAAAAATCATTATTCAGGGTGTAGGGCATCTTAGCGTGTGCCTGTGACTTCAGAGGTACCAGGCACCTGAGGTCTCCACATAAAGCAATGACCATCAGTACCTGAAGTTTCCTCTGCACACGTGGCAACAAAGGCATAACGGAAACAGTTGATATCGGAACCCGTTCGTTCACTCGCTCGTTAGTTCAGCAGACACTCACTGGGTACCTCTGGTGTACCAGGCACTAGGTTAGATGTACAGACACAAAATTAAATGAAACACAGTTCTTGACTTCAAGGGACTCACTGTCTAGAGGAAGGTTTCCACAACCAGGCAGGAAAAAAAAGAGGCGAATGGCAAATGTCATTTGGTATCAAGAAATCTAGTTCACGGAGCCCATGCGAGATACTTTTTGGAAAGGCCCAGAACAGTGTGGGAGGAATCCAGGCAGTAGTAGAATTCTTTTAAAGAAAAGTCCAAGAGTCATACCTGGTGATACTGTCTGAAAATACAGGTTTGATAAATTACATATATGATTACATCTGTTTTGTTTCCTTTATATTAATATACCTCCTACAGGAAGAACCCCGCTTTACACTCCTACTTATTTCCCTATTTACACGCTCACAATCTGGGGTGAGTACACAGTAACACTTAGGAAATCGCCTAAATTCATTCAACTATTTACCATTTATTAAGTCAGCAAATATTTATTGAGCACCTACTGTGTACATTATTCTAGGCCCTGGAATATTCACCCAGAATTCTAGGTGAATAAAACACAAGACTTTTGCTTTTGTAGCATACAGATACTGCTGGATTGTGACAAGCAAAAAAAAAAAAAAAGCAAAATGAATATGTAAAATAATTCCAGCTAATGATGAGTACTATGAAAATAAAAGAGGGTAACATGAAAGGGAGGGATTTGGGAGATCCAAACCTACCCTGAGGCGCCATCTAAGCTGAGATCTGCAGGATAGTGTCCTTGTGATTCAGGGAAGGAATGTTCCAGGCAGAGGAGACAACCAGTACAAAGGTCCCGAGGAGGCCAGTGCGGCTACGTGGTAGGACGTGAGGTCAGAGTTAAAGCCAGGGTCAGATCCTAGAGAGCCCTCCTGGTCATGATAAGGGAAGGAAAACATGAGTGGATTTTGAAAACGAGTAGCATGATTAGACTCCTGTTTCTCACGGCCTTTCTGCCTATTGTGTAAAAAAGAGTCTGTTGAGTGGATGCAAAGAGAAGAGGTAAGCAATTACGTCCATGGGCCAGGCCGAAGATGCTAACAGCTTAGACCAAAGGGGTACCAATGAGAACCAAGACAGGTGATGGATTAGGGATGTATTTTGGATGTGGGGTTGGCAGGACCAACTGATAGACCTGATATGGGGAATGAAGCCAGAAAAGGACAAGTCAAAACCCGCAAATCATAGAGTCACCTTCTTTTTCACCCTTTATCCACAAGGTAATCACTGTGCAGAACATCACACATTTTATTTAAACGTCTTTCTGTAGGGTTGTTCTGGTTGGTTTAATAACGAATTTTTTTTTTTGAAAGCCAACACTAAACAAATCAAGCAGATTCTACAAATATTTGCTAAGCACCACTTTCCTTCTAAAAAAGTAATGGGTGGGAGTAATGATACAGATAAACTGAAATTCCTCATGACTACCTTATTTCAATCTGGAAGTGACTCCTAAAAGATACAAGAATAGGGACTTGCCTGGTGGCGCAGTGGTTAAGACTCTGCGCTCCCAATGCAGGGGGCCCGGGTTCAATCCCTGGTCAGGGAACTAGATCCCACACGCATGCTGCAACTAAGAGTTCACATGCCACAACTAAGGATCCTGCCTGCTGCAACTAAGACCTGGTGCAACCAAATAAATAAGTAAATAAATATTTTTTAAAAAGATATAAGAATAATAGCAGCTTAGATCCTCACTTAGGAGAGAGAAAATTCTCACAAACAAGAGCCCAGACAATAGATCTGGGAATATGAGCTTACACTGTCCCTCTCTCTGAGCCAAAGCTAACTTTCCTAGCCCTGGGAAAACATTGGTTTATTTCAGGGAGTGAGGGAGTTAAAGAGCGAAAAAAGGAAGGAAGGAAGGAAGGAAGGAGGGAGGGAGGGAGGAAAGGAGAGAGAGAAAGAAGAAAAAAGAAAAAAATCCAAAAAGGAAAGAAAATCAGAAACACTAGGTGGCAGTGACTTCATGACTTAGAAGGTTTCAAATTGGACAGACTGACAGCTTCATTGCTCAGGGAAATTCTAGGCTGAAATGAAAACCTACGAATCCCAGAGACGTTTCCCCATTTCTGCGTCCAGCATCGCTGTGCCTCTGAGTGCTGGGTTCATGTCCCTCTGACTTCAAGACAGATAAATAAATTCCAGAGTTCCTCCATATATCACATTTTTAACACCTGCTCTATCCTTCCAGGATTCTTGTGAAGGTTGCAAAATTAATTCACACAATTAAAGGTGTTTTTATACAGGACACCTTTGTAATTTTGCTGGTCTGCATTTTGAAATCACCTGAAGGTTTGTATGTACTGATGCTTGAGTCCCACTGAAACCAATTAAACCAGATTCTGGTCTGAGACCAGTCAAGTATTCCCAAAAGTCCCTTTCTTTTAAAGAAACAACTAACTTGTCAGGATGTCTGATAAAAGGTATGTTTACCGGTCTATGTCTGTCTGCCCGGTCACCTTGAGGTCTTTAGGAATTAGGCAGGGGTTAATTGATAGACATAGGTTATATAGATAAATCAATGAATTTTTTTCTGAAAGTATTTACATTCACTTATTTCCCTGGCTCCTCCTAATATGCCTCAGAGGTTAAATTTCACTTACATTCTTACTGTGTCCTGGATTAGGGCATCCACCATTTTTCCTTGTGAGGAAATGCAGTAGATGACATCACAGATTGGGCACACCTCTGTGGCCATACCCTGATTTATGTACAATTCTCAGAGTGATAGTTATAACACACCCCGATTACTCCCCTGAGAATAGATCATAATGCCAGAGAGTAATGTTATGATAAGAATAACCTCAGGGACCTACTGCATAGCACAGGGAACTATACTTAATATCTTATAATAGCCTATAATGGAAAAGAATCTTATCCACTGCACCATCAGGACTTCCCTGGTGGTGCAGTGGATAAGACTCCATGTTCCCAACGCAGGGGGCCCAGGTTCGATCCCTGGTCATGAAACTAGATCCCACGTGCATGCGGCAACTAAGAGTTCGCATGCCACAACTAAGGAGCCCACAAGCCGCACCTAAGGAGCCCGCCTGCTGCAACTAAGACCACATGCAACCAAATAAATAAATAAATATTTTTTAAAAAGAAAAGAATCTGAAAAAGAATTATAAATAGATAGATAGACAGATAGACATATATATAAACTGAACCACTTTGCTATATACCCGAAACTAGCACAACATTGTAAATCAACTATACTTCAAAAAAAAAACCAACCACAAATTCACTTTAATCTTTTAAATAAAAATCGTAGTAAACCATTCCCAAATACTAAGAATTTGATCATCAGTTACAAATTACTGCAACACAGTATACCCAGGTGATCCTGAAACACCAGGAAGAGCAAAGACTCCGTCTCACACCTACCTGCAGGGGTGCTTGCTCTCGGCACTGGACACCAGGAGAGGTCTGCAAAGCTGAGTCACCAGGAGAATTGACTAATAAGGGCAGAGCATAGGCACCAAAAGACAAGCGGTACCAAGCAAAGCCAGGTCTGGGGAGCGCGAGTGAGACTCAGATACTGAAAGGCTCACAATATGGGACTCAATCACAAACAACTAGGCCTGATTTCTAAAACTAGAGAATAAGATTAACCTGAGCTGTACTGCAGCTGAATCCCTGATCTAGGCATTCATCAAATTCCCCTCGACTTTATCCAGACCAATCCAAAAGTCTGGGACAAAGAAGATCCCATGGGTGAAGATTAAGTTGCCCTAGGCTGGGAGAGGAGTAGGGGAGGAGGCTGCCCACGTAGGAACATATGGTGACACGAGGCCAGACATTTACCAGAGGCTCTGCCTAGGTCAAATGGATGGGTCCATTTGCATAGGTCAAATGCATTTAAAATACTTAGTCTTCTCAGATAATACAGTACAGTAGAAAAGAAATAATAAATGTTTGCAAGCTTTGATATATTCTGCAAAAAAAAATAAAGTGTTGTTATTATTATTTAGGATACAAACACAAAGATATAGATAGGATCATCCATTGCCTGAAAGGATTAATATGAGAAATAAATTCAGTAGCTGTAAAAGAGTCTTAAGTATATGCTTATGTGCTTCAACATTACTCGTTAAATGTCATGGAAGTCATATAATAAGTCAGTTATTTCATTAACATCCCAGAAACTCAGATGATGTATATATATATATACTACTGCAATCTGTCATTCATGCATTAACTAAACATTCTCTCTCTTCTAAGTTTTAAAAAGCTTCTCTCAGGGCTTCCCTGGTGGCGCAGTGGTTGAGAGTCCGCCTGCTGATGAAGGGGACACGGGTTCGTGCCCCGGTCCGGGAAGATCCCACGTGCTGCTGAGCGGCTTGGCCCGTGAGCCATGGCCGCTGAGCCTGCGCGTCCGGAGCCTGTGCTCCGCAACGGAAAAAGCTTCTCTCAGTTGGGTTCCTTGGCAAAGAGAAGGATGGCTTTTTCATGCTATGGTATAGCAGTCAGCACAGGTCCGATGCACCGTGGAACGAACACCAGCTGCACGGGCATCAGATCTTATAACCGTGGGATTTCTTCTCCTCTGCTACCCAGAAAGCCAATGAAGAGAGCTCCTCTCCTCCACACTTCCCTTCCCCGAGCATCTCCAAAAACTCTGAGGCAATATTTTCTCTGGACATCATGCCGGACCCAAAGCACGGTGTAGTTTGTTTCAAAGACTCTTAAGCAAGGAAAGAAAAGGGTCTAAGACCTCAGACAAGCAGAATCTGGAGGTTAATTTCCTATACAGGCGAGCTAAGAAAAAAGCGGGACGTCTTTTAAGGATAAAAGAAGACACTGTGAAGAAGACATCAAGCTCGGGTACGTACCGAGCTTTGCCGAGAACACATTTCCAAGCAGCATCTCTTCATACTCATCTTCTCACGCTTTATATTTCCAGTGATGTCTAGAAGGAAGGCTGTCCAGAGGCACTTTTCAGAAGGGCTTTTTTTTTTTTTTTTTTTTTTTGCAGTACGCGGGCCTCTCACTGCTGTGGCCTCTACTGTTGCAGAGCACAGGCTCCGGACGCGCAGGCCCAGCGGCCATGGCTCACGGGCCCAGCCGCTCCGCGGCATGTGGGATCCTCCCGGACTGGGGCACGAACCTGTGTCCCCTGCATCGGCAGGTGGACTCTCAACCACTGCACCACCAGGGAAGCCCCAGAAGGGCTTTTTAAGTTGAATCACCTGTCCTCTCTGTTTAGGGTGATCTCAGGTTGTCCTCCTGTCTAAGGTGGCTGCTATGAATGGAATTATATCCCCCAGAAGGTGAAGCCCTAACTCCCAATGTGCCTATATTTGGAGTAAGGATGAAATGAAGGTTAAATGAGGTCCTAAGAGTGGATCCCTGATCCATCTGTATTCATGTCCTTATCAGAAGAGACTCCAGGGATCTTACCTGCTCCCCCTCTACCATGTGAGGATGTGGTGAGAAGGTGGCCACCTGAAGCCAGGAAGAGGGTCCTCACCAAGATCAAACCCTGTAGGAACCCAGCCTCCGGAACACTGAGAAAATACTTTTCTGTTAAGATCCCAGGTGCTTCGTATGCACATGAAAGTTTGAGAAGCCCTATTCTGAATGACTGATGGACAAGGAATTACGATGAAAAGAGCATTAAGAGGCAGTCCTACCCCATTAGGATATGTGATTGGGCAAATCACAGCTCTGAGCCTTCTTTTTCCTACCTTTGCAAATTGGGACATTGGGCTAGAAGAGCTCTCGTGTGCTGTGCAACTCAGTATTTCCACATTCTATCCCAAAATAAAATCCTCAGACACAGCCCTCTCTTTTATGTCTTTCTATCACCAGAATGTGGCAGAAGTCCCAATAGTTGCTCAATGATTATCTGCTAATTGATTGACTTGAAATATCTTAAACTATGTTCACTCGGGGATTGGGACATAACTAACCTTGTCTGAGAGGTAAAAGGGCATCAGTGTATCCAGGAGTTCCAGTGACTTGAGCCGTGCCCCAGAAAAGCCAATACGTGTATTAGAGCAGCCTCTCGTGGGCTTTGGGGGTAGCAGACTCTGGCAACCAGCAAACTGCTTTCACAGCAATTTACGGACCCCACCAACACCCAGTGCCTGTCAAGCCTCCCCAAAGGCCCTGGCAGCCTCTGTAATCCAGAAACAGCTGGAGCAAATGGTCAGTGGTGGCTAAGGCAATGCATTCATGTATGAGAGCATGAGTGTGGGGTGTGCGACAGTCACCCAATAATACTGGCTCATGTAGGATAGACATTTCTTTCTCTTTCCTTCAAAATCCTGGCTGATGCCATGGGCTGCTCAGGGAAGGGCTCCAAACCCCTGACCCCTTCTCTCCAATTGCTCATTCATCTGAGTCCTCACCACACCCACCTTTACCTCCACACGTGCATTCAGCCCCTAGAGAAGAGGAAAGGAGAAAGTGGCTGAAGGAGGGGAGTGATGAATTAGGAGTTTGGGATTTACATATACACACTACTATATATAAAATACATAATCAACAAGGACCTATTATATAGCCCAGGAAACTCTACTCAATATATTGTAATAACCTATATGGGAAAAAGGATCTGAAAAAAGATATGTGTGTGTGTGTGTGTGTGTGTGTGTGTGTAGATATATATATATAACTGAATCACTTTGCTGTATACCTGAAACTAACACAACATTGTTAATCAACTATACTCCAATATAAAACAAAAATTTGAAAAAAAGAAGAAAGTGAGTGGAAAAGCATGGACCTTCCCCTTAAGAACCAGACGTTACATCTACCACTTTCACACTTAACCTCCTGACCAGAGCTAAATCACACGGCTGCACCCAACTGAAAGAAAACTGGGGAATGTCTGTTCTGGCAGCCTTGTGTCCACCTAAAAGTCCTAATACCAAAGCAGATGGGTAGAATGCCCCCTGAAGGGCAGCTAGTAACCTCCCCCATAGTGAGCATACATGAAAAACCCCAAGGGCTCCCAGGAGGAGCTTATGGGAATTTTGGAAATGGACTCATATTCAGAAAATACTGTTTTGTGACCCTGTTTCTCACCCAGACTAACTCCGACTTGCAGGTAGTTCAAAACAAGTGCAAAGAGGACTAGTGGTGTTACTGGGTTGACTTATTTTCTGGAAATATAAGATCTTTCCAGAACTTCTCTATTAATTGATATGAGTAAAATTTTCCCCCTTTCCTGTCCATCAGACAGACACAGTCACACCTCAGGATGACTAAGTGTTTTTGTAGTCAACCTCAGAAGATAATAGCTTCAAGGAAATAGTTGGGGCCCCTCTCTGGGTATTGGATGCTTTCAATACCAGGTCCAATGTTTAATCTCCAGTTCCTGTAAGTTTCTCAGAGGTAAAAGCAATAATCACAAAGTTGATCAATTTGGGCTCTGGAAAGTCGTATTTGTGTTCAAACTTCTTTTTTTATGGTTTTAGATTTTATTTATTTATTTTTTATTCTTTTTTTTAACATCTGTATTGGAGTATAATTGCTTTACAACGGTGGGTTAGTTTCTGCTGTATAAAACGTGAACCAGCCATACATATACATATATCCCCATATCCCCTCCCTCTTGGGTCTCCCTCCCACCCTCCCTATCCCACCCCTCTAGGTGGTCACAGAGCACGGAGCTGGTCTCCCTATGCTATGCGGCTGCTTCCCACTAGCTACCAGTTTTACGTATTCATACTTCTTGCCACACCGTCTTCCCAAACACCCATAATGAAAATGAGAAGTTAACTGACAAAGGGTCGCCTGAGAAAGCTGTTAAAAGCACAGATTTCTGGTCCCCCTTCTCTGATGAGTTATCCGTGAGTCTGGATTAGGTTCCAGGAACCTGTATTTTTCAAAAACATTAAAAATTTTACTTTTTAAATTTAAAAGGTAATACATGGTTAGATTTGAGGTTCACAAGCTGATCAGGGAGATGTTATCCCATGTTGTAAATAACTGTATTGATAAATCAACATATATAGGCAAACCACTATAAATTAATACCTACAATATTTCAAAATATTTTTCACCAAATCTATTAAAAGCATTTTGCTATATGTATATTAAATATTTGTAACCTTTAATAATCCACTTAATGGATTACTAGTAAGTAGCTCTTAATATACATAAAAATGATTCTGTGGACTTGCATTTCATTTTCTGTAAGAACGGAAAGAAAACCTTGAATTTCTATATTGGTCACTAGCCCACCATTGAGAATCACGGTTATGATATTAGACACTATTTTAAGATTGTAGAATAAGGCAATTTTTAAGTGATTGCATCCATTAGTGTTTAACCAAGAAAAGAAAAGTCTCCTCAAATATTTACAACAAGGGAATTTATTTCAGAGAAGTGGTTACATGGCTGTCGAAAGGCATCAGATAACCCAGAGATTAGCAACAGCAGGAAGCCAGGACTGCCCTTAGGCCGGGGACAAAGGGAAAAAGCAACGCCAGCTGAGACCTGAGACCAGCACCACCTGATGGAAGCTGGGACCACCTTGGGTGTGTCTGGTAGGAGTTAGAGTCTCAAGGAGGTGCGGCTGCTATAAGAAACACCATCTAAGACTGTGGGGGAGGAAAGAAATGCCCTGTCTTCTCCAGCCCCCAGCCCCCAATTTCTTATCAATTAGCTGCACCCAACAAGTACTGAGCAGAGCATGGACAGGGCAAGGCATGGATCTTCAGGTAACAGGTAGAGGAACAGCACAGGCTTAGAGATGCTCTGAGGATAAGTACATTGGTGATGAGGGGTGTGAAGGGAGAGGAAAGATGGTCCAAAACAAAGAAGGCTGCCAAAGATTAATCATAGAAGAGAGAATGCTTGATTATGAAGTTCCAAATGGAGCCACAGGTAGTTTTCTCTCACTAATATCGATATTCTTGTCTCTTCTTCTGTCACACCAAATCTGAATGGACAGTACCTCTGATTTACAATAAATTTTATTTTCTTATTCTTTGAGTTTTTAATTTGTAAAAGACAATTTCAGTAAATTCTGCATTTTATAGAACTCAGTTTTGGAGATATATATATATGTATATACAATGGTATATATACAATGGAATATTATTCATCTATAAAAAAGAAAATTCTATCTGCAAGAACATGAATGAAACTTGAGGCCATTATGTTAAGGGAACTAAGTCAGACAGAGAAAGACAAATACTGTACAATCTCACTTATATGTGGAATCTTAAAAAAACACCCTGAACTCATAGAAACATTGGTGGTTGCCAAGGGCAAAATGGTGTGGAAAATGGGTGAAGGTGGTCAAAGGGGACAAACTCGCAGTTACAAGATGAATAAGTTCTGAGGATCTAATATACAGCATAATGACTGTAGTTAACAACAGTGTTGTACACTTGAAAGTTGCCAAGAGAGTAGATCTGAAAAGTTTTCACCATAAAAAAAGACAACTACGTGAGGTGATAGATGTGTCAACTCATCTTATTGTGGTAATCATTTCACAATATATACATATATCAAATCGCACACTTACACAATGTTCTATGTCAATTATATCTCAATAAAGCCGGGGGAAAAGAAGATATTAGATGGCAAATAAGCATATGAAAAGGTGCTCCACAACATATGTCATCAGGCAAATTCAAACAAGTTACCTCGATACACCTGTTAGAAGGGCCAAACTCCAGAACACCAGTAACATCAAACGCTGTCAAGAATGTAGCTCAACAGGAACCCTCATTTGTTGCTGACGTGAATGCAAAATGACACAGCCACTTTGGAAGACAGTTTGGTGGTTTCTTATAAAACTAAACATACTCTTACCATTTGATCCAGCAATCACATTCCTTGGTATTTCCCCAAAAGTGTTGAAAACCTGTACAGCTCAAACCCATAGAATGTACAACACTAAGAGTGAACCTTAATGTCTACAAGGAACTCTGAGTGATAATGATGCGTAAGTACAGGATCATCAGTTGTAACAAATGTACTGCCTCGGTGGGGATGTTAGTAATGAGAGAGGATATGCATGTGTTGGGACAGAGAGTATGTGGGAAACCTCTGTACCCTCTGCTCAGTTTTGCTGTGAACCTAAAACTGCTCTAAAAATATAAGCTGTTCTTCAAAAAAAATCTTAAGGAATCTTCAGTGAAACTACTAGAACGAATAAGTGTGTTTATCGAGGTTATAGAACACATGGTCAATGTGTAACAAAAATTAGCTGTTTCTTTATACCACCAGAAATGAAATTTTAAAAAAATGTTTCTACTTACATTAGTGTCAAAAAATATTAAATATTTAGGAATAAATTTAACAAAAGATATGCAGCAACTATGTACTGAAAACTACGAAGAACTGCTGAGAGAAATTGAAGAAAGCTTAAATAAAGGGAGAAATACACTATGTTTATGAATTGGAAGACATACACTGTTAAGATGTTAATTTATCCCTAATTGATTTCTAGGTGCCATGAATCTTATCAGAATTGCAGTATTTTTTGTAGACATTAACAAACAGATTCTAAGATGTATATGGAAATTCAAATGACCTATAATAGGGAAAACAATCTTGAAAAAGAATAATAGAGTTGTAGAATCTACCTTTCTTACTTTAATTCTTTATACAGCAACAACAGACAAGAGACTGGGATATTGACATGAGTATAGACAAATAGGTCAATGAAGCAGAGGAGAGAGTCCAGAATTACACCCAACCCTATATAGTCAATTGATTTCCAACAGAGACACTAAAGCAATTTTTTTTTTTAATTTGAGAAATGGCTCCACAAATCCCTAAGTTAATTTTCTACTCTTTTCACTTAAAATGGATTTATAATGATCAGCTCACAGAAAGTCTTTCTCTTTGTTACCTCATACGAGCAATTAAATTCTTTTCGGTTGCCCCAAATCCGTTTCACATTTTGGCTTTTACACTTATAGATTAAAAATCATCTTGCTTCCTATAAATATATTTTTTTTTGTTTCGCTTTTCTTTTTTTTTAACATCTTTATTGGCGTATAATTGCTTTACAGTAGTGTGCCAGTTTCTGCTCTATAACCAAGTTAATCAGCTATACATATACCTATATCCCCATATCTCCTCCCTCTCGCGTCGACACTAAAGCAACTTAAGGGAAAATATGAGTGTAGTGTAAGTGCCTGACATTAAGCTTTTGACTTCCAAAGCAGCCATTTCAAAAGACATCCATCGCGAAAAGCATATTGCCAGCTGTAAGACACAGCTACTGGCAAAACAACCAGGTAAGGAACTAGATTGCTCCCCCACAAGCAGCTCCCTCTTCCAGAAAGACCTAGATCACTGACCACTTGAGTGACCCTACTTCTCCCTTCTCTCACCCTAATTCCCACTTTCATGCTTTACATTAGCCAATAAAGAATGAACCCCCCAGGGCTTCCCTGGTGGCCCAGTGGTTGAGAGTCCGCCTACCGATGCAGGGGACGTGGGTTCGTGCCCCGGTCTGGGAGGATCCCGCATGCCACGGAGCGGCTGGGCCCGTGAGCCATGGCCGCTGGGCCTGCGCGTCTGGAGCCTGTGCTCCGAGGTGGGAGAGGTCACAACAGTGAGAGGCCCAGGTATCACAAAGAAAAAAAAAAAAAAGAATGAACCCCCAAACTCTAGACACGCCACTTTTTGACCCTAATAAAGGCAGAGTCCCGGGTCCACACTGCCTCTGCCTGTGACCTTACTGTGTGGTCTCTCCAGCATGACCTATACCCTCCAGGACCTGTGAGTAGTAAATCTTGTTGCTCAAAGCCCCCTAATAGTTTCTTGCTGAAGTGCATCCTTTGATCATAAAAACCTCGAGTTGGCCCAGCCATAAATAGTGGCCCCAGTGGAAGAGATGTCAGTGGAGCTCCCTGTGTGTAACATGTGCTGGGTGAGCACCATAGGCCTTCCTAGCCAAGGGCACTAACATCGATAGGCTCAGGACAGATGGAAAAGCAGGTCTTTTAACAAATGGTGATGGAGCAATTGTGTATCCACATGGAATAAAATTTATCGTGATACCTACCTCACTCTGCACGCAAAGTTCATCCAAGGTGGATTAGAGAACTAACTGTAAAAATTACAACTATAAAACTTCTAGAAGAGTCATCAGAGACTATCTCATGACCTGGGGATAAAGTAATATTTATTAGACAGGACCCAGAAATTACTATCAAAGAAAATATTGATTAATTATATTTCATCAAAATTTTAAACTTATTAAAAACACAGTTAAGAATATGAAAGGGCAAGTCACAGACTGGGATTATTTGTAATACTTATATCTGGAAAAGAGCCTCTATCCAACATGTAAAGGATCCCTCTAATTCAATTATTAAAAGACCATCTCATAAAAACATGGGCAAAGCAATGTGAAGGGACACCTCACAAAGGAATGTGTATGAATAGCCAGTAAGCATATGAAAAATGCTCACCCTGTTGTCATTGGGGAAGTGTAAATTAAAGTCATGAAGAGATATTACTAGACACCCACTGAAAATGGCTAAAATTCAATATACCGGGCGATCAGAAACTGCATGCATCGCTGGCAGGTGTGTAAAATGGTACAATTCCTTTGGAAAATGTTTAGCAGTTTCTCGTCACGTTTCTACCCTATTACCCAGCAATTCTGCTTCCAGGCATTTACTCAAGAGAAATGAAAACATATGCCCACACAAAGACTTGTAAACAAGTGTTTATAGAAGCTTTATTCATAATAGCCCCAAACTGGAAACAACCCAAATGCCCATCAGCTGAGGAGTAAATAAACCTCAGCAAGATTAAAAGGTTAGTGTATCCAATCACACAAAGGACCCTTTCAAGAGACAAGGTGTGCTTCGATCAAACCAGAGGGCCTCTAGGATGCTTTAGCGTGACGTCCTTCTGCCGGCTCGCCAGCCACCTGAGAGACTGAAATGATGATCCTGAAAACATTGGTAGGCGTGGCTTTTATCAAACGAATGAAATCCAGTAAAATTCACGGAGGATCCACAGACTTCTTAAGAAAATTGTTTCAGCAGAAACGTTGCCAGCTTGGGCTAAAAGGGACAAAGATCATAGGGAATAAGATGAGGCTGTTGCCCTCCCCAGATTCTCTGGCAGGAAGCAGGCTAGTAAAAGTACTCAGCTGCAAACAGGAGCCGCCTTTCGTAGAAAAGGAAGGATGATTCAGGGGGTGGAGCCAAGAGCCCAGGAGGTGGATCCATGAACCGGGGAGAACTATTCCCAGGCCTTGAAATCTAATCAGGAAATTCCCATTTGCTCAGCTGGATTTCAGAACTGCCTTTAACAGATAGGTAGGTTTTTACCTTCCATTTTCCTATTTTTTGAACCACGATACCTGCATCTGTTATTCTATGCCTGTCCCACCATTGCACGTTGGGAGCAAATGGTTTGTGTCGTTGGTTTCGAGTATCCACAGATGGCGAGACATTGTGGCCCAGCAGCGATGCTCAGTGAATTTCATCTAGTAGCCTCATTCCTACCTGGTGCTGATTTAGATTCTGGATTTGAGCTGATGACATTTAGATGAGATTTTAGACTTTGAATTGTTGCTGGAGTGGGATGAGACTCTTGGGAAGCTTCGGAGGGTGTAGATATATTCCTATTTTACATTTGGGAGGGACGTAAGTGACGGAGAGACAGAGGGGGGCTGTGGTTGGCAGAAATCTGACATGGTCCCCAAGACACCATCCCGTGTTGTACACACCTTGTATAACGCCCTCTCCTTGCTTGTGGGCTCCAACTGTGAGTATGAGCTGATATGCTCCCATGATTAGGTTACAAATCAGCTCACCTTGAGTTCAACAAAAGGGAGGGGCTAATCTAATCAGGGACATTTACAGAGAAAGGAAGCAGCGGTAACTACGATCCTGCTGGCCTGGGGGGAAGCAAACAAATGTCCATGTTGTGAACCAGAGCTACCTCTGGGGGCCACATGCCAAGGAATTGTGGGTGGCCTCTGGGGGCTGAGAGTGGTCCCTGGTAACAGCTAGCCGGAAAAGGGGACCCCAGTCAAACCACCATAAGGCAAGGAATTTTCCCAACAACCAGTGAGCTGATAAGATGACTCTAAACCTCAGGTGAGAGTAACAGCCCCAGCCAACACCTTCATTTCAGCCTGGTGGGACCCAGAGCAAAGAGCCCAGTTAAGTTGTACCCATCCTCCTGACCCAGGGACACTGTGAGACAACAAATTTGTGTCGTTTTAAGCTAGTAAGTTTTACAGCAATTTGTTATACAGCATAGAAAACGAAGATATTTTTCTTAAAGAGATGCTCTTTCAAAACTAAATATGGAACCGTTTCCTTCTTCCCTGAAATCACACAAAACATGCAACTGAGACTCAGACTGAGACAGGGATGAATGAGGTTCTTTACAAGCGTTGACTCATTCCTGAGAACGGTGAACATGCGGAGCTGGTGTGCAGAGTAGCTTTTTACCAGATTTTGAAATTCTAATATTTTAAGATAAACGGAGGAATGGACAGGTAAGGGAGGCACAAATGTCTGCCCAGAGCTTTCCCCCAGATTGAACTGACGTGCTGCTACCCACAGTATTTTCACCGTTGTTCTCTACTTCAGACATATCAGATTCTCCACTTCATTCTTTTCAAATTTTCCGTCCGAAGTGATGCATTCTTTGACAATGTTCAGGGAATGGAAAAGGTGAAGTAATAATATTAAAAAGTGTCACCGCTGCAGCAACGCCATTTTTTATGACACATGTGGGTTCTGAATATCCTTCAGACCAAAATATCATCATTCTAATGCCTGGCTTCACCCACAGGGGCCACCCCCATGGGTTTATGATGCCTCTATTAAGAGATGACACCAGACACCCATATTGTAAGTGACCGTTTGATTGAAGGCGTAGAAGCTTTTGGACCCCAGGGGAACACATCATATTAAGATCCCAGGTGGGTGAGAGGTGTCTCTGATAAAGTAAGAGGAGAATTGTGAAGGGGATAAGGCCAAGGAGAAGAGCTTCAGAAGTTGCCCCAAGAGCATTGTCATACAGATCATTTTTAGGAAAATAGATACATGGAAGTCAAATATCTGGAAATTGATTTTTTAAAAACTACCTGGTCCATGTACCACCTGGAAAGTTTTCATGTAGCCCTTATTACTTACTTTGGAAATTGCAAATTCAAATATTCCAGAATAAAGTGTCTAGGAGTATGACTTCCAAAAGTATGGACCAGAGCAAAACAGGTCTTCTCCAGTTCTCTTGACTTGGAAGAGACATTTTTAAAAAAACAATTACTGGAAATTACTGCAAGAAAACTTGATTCAAAACAACCAAGGTCTTTTAGTTTCATTTTGGCTACACACCAGAAAGCCATATGGTGTGTGTGTGTGTGTGTGTGTGTGTGTGTGTGTGTGTTTTCTTCAGTGTGTCTCTATAACACATTCTGAAAGCCTAGCAACTTGAACTGATAATATAATACAACTGTGAATATTTTTGCATTAGTCAAGTCTTATCTAATATGATAGCTAAACTGGGGCATCCAGGCACAAAGACCCAGCTCAGGGATGGTGTTCATTCAAAATATCCCATTGCCCCATAGTAAAAACCTGAGCCTAAACTTTCGTATTACTTTATCACTCAAAGTATCACCATCCAGACGACAAATGAATCCAAGGAGATGACCTCTACTTTGATAAGGTCTTTAAAAGTAACAATTAACATCTTTGTCCATTTCATTTTGTTCTTTGACTTACAATGTGATTAAAGTCAGGTTTTGGTGCATGTCAGTAGGAAGGTAATGTATTTTCAGGATCCAAAGTGAAGTTATACATCTACTCTTTGTGTTGGTATAGATGGAAAGAAGGGTTTGCAGAGTTTCGCTGCACCACAGCTCTGTGAACAATTCATTAACCTTCAGGGAGCTGCCATCTATTATATCCAAAGACAGAGAAAATCAAAACTTAATCCATCTCAGGGGCAGCCGAGGTAATGAAGACAGGTGAATAATATTTTCTTGATTCCGACATAACATTTCAGCTCTTTGATACAAGGACCATAGCTCACTGAGTGAAATGTAGCAAGGAATATCCTCTATATGTTATTGTGACTCTCCCCTGGCTTTGCTTGCCAGAGATGACCCACTTTCCAGCAAGCATCTGGCAAGTCTGTTTAATGTGGAAATTAAGAGCAAATTTCAAAAGCCATGTTGGGGAATGGAAACGAGCCCTAAATTTGGAAGATGTTTATCAGCCAGCGTTTTATTGTCTTCCATTCAAATCTGTAAGCAGCTATTACACACCACCTTACACTTAGCACCAGCAATAACAATTAGAGTAATAATAATACCTGCCATTTCTGACTGTTCTGCACCAAGAACTCTTAACACACATAATTTTGTGCAATTCTTACGGTAATCCTGTGAGACCATTTTTTTTTGTATCCTTATTTTATATACAGAGAAAGTGGTAGGAGAATTGTGTTACCACAAGGCATCAGGGTATATATACATGCTGAAACAAAAGAATTTGCATTATAGCATTATCATCTTCATATTGAAAACAATTTGGTTTCAGTAAAATACAAGTTTAGTCTGTCACGTTTTGTTAATGTTGCTAATTTTTATCAGTTTTACACTTTTGCTTATTTTTAAATTCCGAGTTGCATGTTTAAGAATCGTTAACATAAGGGCTTTATACCCATTTATATTTTTATATTTACATGGGTTTAAATTAAAACTAATTTAAGTCAACAGTATATATTGTATTGTGTTTTCTTTTAAGGGATCTGCATTTTCTCAAGTTTGTGAAGCACTGGAGTACATTTGAGAGCTGTAAGAAGATTAAAAAAAAAAGCAAAACTGATAATGTTTACCCTGGAGGGAAGAAAATTAAAGGTAAAGAATTACAGAAACACATCAAAAGAATCTTAAATTATTTAAAAGATTGTTGTCCAAAATAGCGAATGTTTTTTTCTTCATACCCCCCAAGTGCTAGAGCTGCAATTAATGGGTAGAAGCTACACAAACAAAAAATCAAAGTCGTGGCAAGAAATAATGAGATACCTTGTGTAGAAATTAATTTCCTTTCATTGGGGGCATTTCAACATAGAATGCTAGTTTGGGTCTTGGGTGTAGACAGGAAAGGTAGACCAGAAGACCTTTAATGTCTCTTCCTGATTTGACACTCTGATTCTTTTTTTTTTTTAATATTTATTTATTTGGTTGCACTAGGTCTTAGTTGCAGGAGGCGGGCTCCTTTAGTTGCTGCACATAGGCTCCTTAGTTGTGGCATGTGAACTGTTAGTTGCAGCATGCACGTGCGATCTAGTTCCCTGACCAGGGATCGAACCCAGGCCCCCTACATTGGGAGGGTGGAGTCTTAACCACTGCACCACCAGGGAAGTCCTGAGACTCTGATTCTTAAGGAAAGAGCATTGAAACTAGGAAGACAGAAGACAGAATTCACCTCATCACTATTTCACCAGGGCTAGGTCTGTTTGTGATGAAATCTAAAAACAAGCAATGTCTCAAAGACCAGAGACACAAATCAGGAGAAGAAAACAAAGTTGAGTAGTTGTCATCCCCAAGAAACCTCCTTAAAAACTGAAGTGGATGAAGGGAAGAAAACAATGAGCAAGTAGAAGACTCCTCTTCCTGGCTTGTGGAAGACGACCTTTCCAGTACCTCTTTCATATGTGTATGCCTTTTGACTGGGGTTCTGTCTCCCCAGACTTCGCTTCCATGACCCACTGCACTCCTAAGAAAAACATAAAATTGGCTCATTCCTCACTCCAGAGACATCCTGATAGCAGAAAAAGTCTTCATTGACAGGAAGATAGTAGGTGAAGGAAAAAGAAAACGCAACACTCTGCTAGTTTAAGAAATAGACATTAAAGCTGGCAAAGAACTAGATGAGTTTGGTGGAAGTGTTCCCATCCATTTCAAAGTCCAACATCCATAACTTTTAAAAAGGGTCAACTGGAGTTACAGTAAATAAACAAATAGAGACCAATGGAGTCTCTTCCTCCTTTTCTGTGGTATGAAAGTTTGTTTGCAGTTTTAACTTTTTGTAAAATGTAGATAAACGAGAAACATGCTCAAAATTATTTTCCATTCCTGTAATAAACACAGGTAATATTTCTATAAAGCCATATTGATTCAACATACCCAACTTGACCTCCAGTATAAAATAAATAAAACAACCCAAATCTTATTTTACTCTGGTTCATAGATCGTCAAAGAAAAATGAGTAAAATACCCTGAAATTATGCCTGAGTGGTCATATATTTCCCTTACCTAATGGTTCCATGTTCTTCTAACACAGCACATTCTTTCTCCATTTGTTTATTTACTTTTTGGCCGCACCGTGCGGCATGCAGGATCTTAGTTCACCAACCAGGGATCGAACCCCCACCCCCTGCACTGGAAGTGCTGAGTCTTAACCACTGGACCACCAGGGAAGTCCCTTAGCACGTTCTCTTTCTCATCCAATTTAATACCACAGTCCACTTTCTCCCTGGTCTCAATCCTCTAACCCTGTCTACTTTTCCTTTTTTCTATAATTACCGTTGAAAAAAATCAATAATATCCTTCTTCATTTTATTATTTATTGTGTCTTCCCCTACTAGAATGAGGACACCATGAGAGCAGAGATCTCTACTGTTTTTTCACTAATATATTCCACGTCCAAAACAGGGACTGACACACAGCAGGCATGCAATCCATGTTTGTTAACTGAATAAATGCCAACTGTCTATTTCTTATCTGTTTTTTCACTACACTGTAAGTTCCTTGATGACAGGAACCATCTCTAATTTGCAATGATATCCCAGCAAACAACAAGCACTTAATAATGTTGAATGAGTTGAGAAAGGAAAAAAGAACAGCCCCTGACATTCAGAAGCTGGCCTGACACTTCTGAACATCTAGGCCGTGTTATTATCCTACTAAACATAAACAATCTCACAGAATACCAACCTCAAACAAGGCTACTCTGAGACCATGATAAAACCAGATGAAGCAACTTCATAATTTTGTCTAAGCACAGACAAAAACAAGGTCACTATGCCACTTACAAATACCAGAACACCCCGGCCCCATCTCTTGGCCGAAATGGGTGATGCTACTTCTTTACCAATTACAGCTTTATTCTCATTTCACTCTCCCCTCCCTTTCTTCAAAGACTTATTGAGATACTCATAGATATTATTCAATCTAGAGAAAACCTCTACTTCCTTAGATCCTCCCCCAAATCATCCTAATCTTATAATTTGTTCTTTTTAATACCTTCTTACTGGAACACCCCATTTTCCTGCATAACGTGTGTCCTCACTTGATGCAATAAGTCATTAGCCCAACTTGTTTAACTACTGGTGTGTTTTTGGTAGCATTTAGCTGAAAAGCATTGACAGAATAAATGAATTAATTGATGCAAACATTTCATAATTTACCTGCCTAGGGATTCCTTAATATCTTAAAGTTTACAACTTCCTGAAGCCATTAAAAGGAAAAGAGTTTCACCCCACTTCTTCTCCAGCAGAAAAGCCATTCTCCCATCTGTTGAGACAGGAGGGAAGGGGGCAGGGTACAACCTTTAAAAGAATGACAGCGGTTGGATACAACATAAACTGGTTAGAACCAACTAAGTCCAAGATGGCAGTAGACTCAACTTCCAGTGGACCTTGAGCCTCATTATACCCTCATTTTAATACATTAGCTAAGTGACGCACCCTCAGGCACCATGACAGTTCCGAGGCTGATTATAAAAGGCCAGAAAGTGGGCAGCGGTCCAATTCCTGGAAATCCCCGCCCATCCCCCAAATAGTTGTTAGCCTATGAAATCACCCCGCCCATAAAAACTAACCACCCCATATACTGGAGCCCCTCTCACTTTCTGAGAGGGTTCACATTCTCTCTATGGAATGTGTATCTCTCTAAATAAACCTGCTTTCACTTTACTAGGGCTCGCTCTTGAATTCTTTCCTGCGCAAAGCCTAGGACCCTCACTTGGAGGCCCGTCCCAGGAGCTCGCTGGAGACCTGGGACGTGACCATCCTCTCGGCCCCAGTCTCGGGCAACCTTGTGGCTCAGCTATAATTGTTACCAGCTCCCTCCTGTGAGAGCAATCAGGATGAGGATGAACTGATATACAGAGCAAGGCAGAGTGGAGAGAAACATCTGGAACTAGAACCAGAGCTCTGATTGGACAGTTGAGCCTGCTCTGCCTCTAGCCAATAAATTTCCCTTTTAGTTTATGACACTCTGGGTTTTTGCTTTTCTATATACTACTTTCAACTAAAAGCATCCAAGCTTAAATGCAAATTTGAATATGCTCTTTGGGGGAGAAAATAGTACAACCACAATCAGAGGATAAACTCTTCATTTGTGTTCAAAGGGCCTGCTACTAGAAATAATAAATTCAGAATTGTTTTTGCAATTTAATGGTTTGGTGTTTCATGTGTAAGAAGAGGGAAATTTCCAAGCCTATTATTCCACGGGGAAAGATGGTGTGTAAGTGGAGGCCAAGTAGTGATCACAGACCACATCCTTTGTACTCAGTGCTGTCGCTCCCTGGGTACCTTTTATTATGCCCTGGCATCAATAGTTGGTTATTCCTAAGTGTACGTTAAAATGCAGTTAGTTAGTGAATGATGATCCCTTTTAAATTCATGTACCAAAATAATGGCAATTTATTTGACCAGTTGGCTTAAAAAGTCACCATCTTGAACTAGGCATAAACACATTGACACGCAAACACCTTTTATACCCTTGTTCTCTCCACACTCTTATCATTATCTCCTAATTAAACAGCAAAGTTCCCT